>NC_058375.1:154930439-155230439 GCF_018350175.1 Felis catus
ACCCTAAATATTCCAAAACAATTTAAAATACACAAGATCTACTGAGCTTTTTTTATTGTGTTTTAAAAGGGATGCTTTTTATACTTCTTTTTTGTTATAATAATAATTTTCAGTGAACCTCACATACTATGATCTACCTAGCCGTTGGGAAATGAACTCATATCTCAACCCGGGTACAAATGAGAAAGCAAAGCACACCATCTTAGAACAATACATCAAGGCTTCTCTCTGTAACTACAAAAGTCCCATGGAAACTTTTTAATTAGTCCTGCATGTCTGGGTAAGTACTTAAAAGTCAGTCGTTAGCAAATGATAGCTTTGTCACATCAACTCTTCCTGATCATGTATCCTCTTCGGCATAAAGACAAATTAACTAGACCCCAAAGGGAAAGTAAAGGCCTGACCTAGGTTTGCCATTCTTATAAAACAAAAAGATTCTTGGTCTTTATTGGTAAAATATGCTAATAATGTTAAAAATACTGTTTCTTCCAAAAGTCAACAGGAGCCAGGCCTCTCATCTAGTATTAGTTTTATGGGGTAAAATTTGAAACTTCCACATGGAATATAAAACACAACTGCCTTTCCAGCACTGAAGTCCTTTGCACTGACCATGGTGGCAGCTTCATTGTCCTGGTCACTCTGGAGAAGCAGCGCACAGTGCCGCAGGCAGGCATCAGGGTCGTCCTGTGCCAGGTACAATCGAGCCAGCTCCAACAGGATCTGTAGAGAAAAAGCGCAAGATTAGTCAGAAACTGTTTGGATTAAAAAGTGCATATGGAAAATGTCTGGACACAGATTACACTTCAGTTGACCAAAAGCGATTGCAATAAAAATGCCAAAGCATTATCGGCAGGAAAACTATACACATACCCGCCTCTATTTTCTCTTATATTGGAAGAAAGGGGGAAAACAGGTAGTAACTCACTTGAAAGGTATATAGACACAAAGCACTGTGAAAAGAACACTGGTCTTAAATTAGAGAGAGATTAGATTCTAGTCCAGGCTTCTCCACGATGGGGCCAGGCCCCTGTTATCCCTCTAAACCTGTTTTCTCATTTGAAAAATAAAAAGCTTTTAGCAGATAATTTCCAAAGTATGCTTCAGATTTGAAAACATGATTCTAACTCCTTTAACCACCACTATACAAGGTACCTATTTGGCTATGCCTTAAAGGTTATTTTTGCCTTACATCTGAAAGAGTTGTATTCATTTTACAATGTTCAATTCAAAACCATAAATTTTGGGGCATCTGGGTGGCTCAGTTGGTTAAGCAGCTCAGGTCATGATCTCGCAGCTCAAGTGTTCGAGCCCTGCATCGGGCTCTGTGCTGACAGCTCAGAGCTTGGAGCCTGCTTCAGGTTCTGTGTCTCCCTCTCTCTGCCCCTTCCCAACTCACACTCTGTCTCTCTCTCTAAAAAAAATAAACATTGAAAAAAAAATAAAACCTTAAATTCTAAAATATAGTTGTCTTTTCTCCTGCATCATGAAATAAATTCATCAGAGAAAGACAAATACTATATGATTTCACTCATGTGTGAAATTTAAGAAACAAAACAAATAAGCAAAGGGGGAAAAAAAAGAAGAGAGATAGAGGCAAACCAAGAAACAGACTCTTCACTGTAGAAAACACACTGATGGTGACCAGAGGGGAGGTGGGTAGGGGTATGGATGGGGATGAAGGAGAGTACTTGTGATGAACACTAGGTGTTGTATGGAATTGCTGAATCACTATATTGTACACCTGAAACTATTATTATGCTGTATGTTAACTAACTGGGATTTAAGCTAAAAAAAGAAAAAGAAAAAAAGAAGTATTTAGCCATATATTAATTTTTTTTAATTAATCATCTATCTAGATTTGAGAGAGTAACAGCATTTTAATTTACATAACCAGACACGTATAGAAGTTTTCTTTACCAGTATTATCCTTACAGGTATTCTTATTCTGTGCCACTTTAGGTAAGAGATTCAATCTAGTCACTTTTCTGCATATCCAGCACCAAATAGCAATTCAAATACAGGGGTGTTCAATAGCAGTTTAGTAAACTGAACTGAATCATGAAGATCCAGATATTCGAGACTGAGAAATTGTTTTAGAGTGATTATTAAAACATAGATTAATATCAAAAAACCCAAAGAGCTTACTGATTTATTTTATGTCACTTCTTCCACGATAAGTTTTAGACTCTGACATTGTTACATAAGGCATTTTGAAGAATTTATAGAAACAATATTAATTTTTTAGCTTGTATTTTTATTACATTTATTTTTTTACAAACAAGCTGGTAAGAATTTTACATCTGGGGCAATTAGATGACATCTGGAATAAAAGGCGGTGAAAATTTTATAAAGGTTCTGACCTTATTATCTGTTTCACAATGAACAAGAGCCTCTCTATAAAACTTAATTGCTTTTTCATAGTCTCGCTGAGCAACAGAATGTTTGGCAATCCCTGCACAAATTTCAGCTGCTAAATGCTTCTGTGCAGAAGCTGCGTCTGGCTGTTCCATCTGAACACGTTTTAGTATCCGAGATTGTAATTCTCGAGCCTAGAAGAAAATAAGGATAAAAAGGAATTTAAAAAAGAAATGGAAAATAAGTTAAACAATTATCAATAACTCACACACGGCATACATTTACAGAAGATATATTTAAGCATTATTGGCCTTAAATCTAACAAAGCCTGATCCAAAGAAAATGTCTTAATTGAGGTCTTAAACATGTGCTTGTTTGCAAATGAGCCAGCATGCACATATCTTTCCAAACAAAGTATAATAAAATTACTGAATCTTTTCCCACTGTTATAAGGATATGTACAGAAGGCTCACTAAGGAGGAAATGCAGGCATGAAACAAATATATGGAAAATAATCTAGATGCTGCAATTAAATATGTGGAAATATAAAATGTTTATTAAATTAATAAAGTAGTATCTAAAAATCATTAAATCAAATATTGGAAGGTCTCAGGCAGTAAGTACATCCATATATCGGTGATGACAAACGAGTGAGTTCAAACATTCTTGGAGAGCATCCTAGCAAAACATGCTAACTTGAACTTAGTTGTTCCACTTTTGGGAAGGTATTATGGATGTTACTTAGAAGAAAAAAAGGAAACATGTTATCTGTTAAAAAGAAAAAAAAAAAACAATCTCTGTTATTTGTTGTAAAAACAAAAAAAGAAACAACAAAAAATAAGAAATCTGAAAGCAACTCAAATGTCTAATGATGGGGAAATGACCAATGAACTGATGGTGTATATTTATAAGGTCCAACACTATACACAGATACCCAGAAAGGAGGTAGGGGCCTCCATCAAGGTAAGAATGTAGAGCAGGTTGTTAAACTAGAATATCAGCCTTATCACCTACCTACATGTTTGATTTGTGAAACATTGAGACCTTCCTTTTGTAAATGACAGAGAAGTCCTACGTTTTAGGCCTTCACAATAAAATTTAACTTTGAGCTATAGATAACCATCCACTAAGGCATTCATGCATTCATTTAACAAAGAGTAAAATGCCCACCATCTGCCACACATTATGCTACACACAGGGAGCCCTTCTGGGGACTCCTGTCAGAATGTTGGTTGACAACTGGTATTTGACGAAGATGGTCTAAAGCAGAGTATTTTTAGAACTGTAGGTCGTAACATTAATTTAAGGTGTCATAATAAGCATTCTTTTGGAAATGAAAGAGGAAAGATTAGAAAACATGGGTATATATAGCATGTGGTAAAGGTTAACATTGTTTCATGAAATTTTTATTTTGCTTATATGAATGTATGCTTAAGTGCAGAGGTATGTGTACATTTGTGTATTTGATGTTTTTTATACATACATATATTGGTGTGCATAGTTTTGCACACATATTCACAAACACTCATAGACAAAAAACTCTGAAACAACTGTCTAAATAGAGTGAATGTATCGTTCCATCTGGCAGTACCTTTTATACCTGTTGTGCCAGGTTATTATTAATTCTACCTTCTTTTTCTCTCGGAAGTATTTTGGCTAGAATGATAAATTCTTTGGTCACCCTAGGTCTAAACGATATACAATTCATTCTCGAGATAGCCTAAGTTTTATCTCTGCATCAATTAAATTACTACCAAGTCAGATGAGTGGACCTCATTAGCTTAAATTCTAGAGAAACACTTTATTTATCTACTTATTTATTTAGGAGGGAGAGGGAGAGAGGGAATCTTAAGGTGGCTCCATTACATGGAGCCTGAGGTGAGGCTTGATCTCACAACCATGAGATCATGATTTGAGCTGAAATCAAAAGTAGGACGCTTAACCAACTGAGCCACCCTGCTCAGTGCCCTGCTTTGCATTTTCCTGAAGGCAAATAATCAGGGCAGATTTTTTGAGCAAAAGTTTTTGCATTTCCTATTAAAGTCATTTCATAAAAGAACAGTCAATGATTGTGAGTATATAATGATTAGAAAATATTTTCATACAGAATAAAATTTTCTTGAAGAATTGATACCATTTCCTATGTTTTTTCCTTGGGTTCCAGAAAGATTAAAGCTAAATTTAACTGTCTGTTAAAATAACTATATTAACTTTGATTGTCAATGCATTTACTTTCTCTCCTTATTTTATAATATTCTTGTAAATTCCATAAAACCCTTGGGTAGAATGACATATAAACATCTTATTTCATAGACTTCTTAATTTTCCTTTTGTATTTCAATAGCCTTGTTGTATATGTATCTTACTGAAAGCCATATCAAAATAAAACCTATCAATAAAGTCAGAATGTCACATTATATTTTATACGAGGAAGATGGAGCTACATAGACATCAGGGAAAAAGCCACACGAATGTTAAGCGAAAAAAAGCAAAAATAAATATAATCTGTTTGTAGTAATTAAAGCTACACTAAGTTAAAAGTCACAAAATTGTTAGTGTTTTATGACATATAGGTTGTTTGTATTTAATTTATTTAGATTTTATTTTCACAGAAAAAATGGTTAAGATGATAAAAAGTGATTTTTTTCCCCCTGTAATTGTTCCTGCAATTAAAGAATTAAAATAATGTATGGTTTTCACGGGGCACCTGGGTGGCTCAGTTGGTTAAATGTCTGACTTTGGCTCAGGTCATGATTTCACAATTCTTGAGTTTGAGCCCTATGTCGAGTTCTGTGCTGACAGCTCAGAGCCTGGTGCCTGTTTCAGATTCTGTGTCTCCCTCCCTTTCTACCCCTACCCTGCTTGTGCTCTGTCTCTCTCTCTCTCTCTCTCTCTCTCTCTCTCTCTCTCTCAAAAATAAACATTTAAAAAAATTTAAAAAAATGTATGGTTTCCTTTTAGTCATTCAACTCAAATTTCAAGCACCTGTCATGGTGGACAGATTTTTACGAGGACTCCCATGATCCCCACCTCTTGATGTTCACTTCCTTGTATTAATCACCCCTCTTTGTGTGAGGTGTGGCCTATAACTTACTTGTAGCCAATAGAATATGGCAAATATGAAGGAATGTCACCCCCATGATTACATTTCATAAGACTCTGTTAGTAGACTTATTCCATGCTGGCTTTGAAAAACTAAGTGACCCTATTAGCTGGCGTACCAGGCAAGGAACTGATGAACCTCTAGGATCTGCAACAAGAAGCAAACAGGAACTTGGAGCCCTAAGTCTCACAGCCTTGAGGAAATGAATTCTGCTAGCAACCCATTTAAGCTTAGAAGTAGATCCTCCACCTGACAAGTCTCCACATGAGAACCCAGCCCTGGCCACACCTTGACTGTCCTGACACCTTTTAGAGGACCCAGCTAAGCCATGCCCAGAATACACACCCACAGAAACTGTGAAAAAATAAATGTGTGTATTGTTTTCATTGACTACAATTTGTGGCGATTTGTTACACAGCATAGTAAACTAATGAAGCAAGCATTTGCTAGGGTCACAAAACATGGAACTACACCTACACTCATGGAAATTTTAATTTTAGCATGAAGACAGATAATAAAATAATTATGGCAAATTATGAGGGTCCTGTTTTATGGCTGGGAAATACCAGTTGCATTGGGATTACATAATAGGAGACCTAACCTAATCTTGGAGATCAAGTGAGACTTGAAGAATTACTGGTAGTACTCCAATGTGACTTTGAGAGAAGGAAAGGAGATGGGATGGATTACAGGCATTAGGAATGACAGGTGAAGGAAGAAGGTGCGGGATACTATTGTTTGACCAACGAATTAGAAGGAAAAATGGCTAGAAATACAGAGATAATTTATATCAGGTAAGCTTGTTAAATAATTTGCTTTTTATTCTAGAGGGCAGTTTTTAACACAGGGTAGTTACTACTACATGTTTATAAGCAACAGGGTGACAACATCAGGTCTGCCCTTTAGAGCAATTACTCTGGTGTTGTGGAGAACTGGAATGAAACAAGATTGGAAGGGGATGGGGATTAGTTAAGAGGCTCCTGGAGTCTGGGCAAAAGATAATGCTGGACAGGGCTAAAAGGTAACAGAAAGATGACGAGATGAAAAAATGTGGAGTTATTTCAGAAATCTGAAATCTTTAGAAAGTACAATTAATAAGACTTGGGGTTTCCCTAAATGTAGCAGTTCTGCCATGGCCTACAATGTTTAGCAATTATGCAAAAATACTATGATGGGACACCTAAAGTTCCATAAGGTGGAGATTAGGCTCAGTAATCGGTCCTGAATAAATGAACTTAAAATATCAAAAACTTTGATTATATTTATAAGTTTCTGTTTGAATTATAACTCAGGATTTATCTTTTTGGAGACCAGAAAGCATAGAATGTTAACAATTGGGAAGAAATTTAGGGCTCTTTAAATTTTATTAAAGATGAATAATCTCAGTGCTGTAACATATAAACTTAAAATTATTTAAATTTGGCCCACTGGCATTGTCTAGCCATGTATACTGTTTCTCAGTATACTGAGTACACTGTTCTCAGTGTTGCTTGATTTATCTGCTCATACAACACAAGAACTCATATAACCAAGGCAGCTGTGACTAATAATACTTATAAAAAAGTAAAATAAGCCAAATTCACTTCTAAAATATTTTAAAAGTCTAAATTTACCAAAATTACACTTTTCTTGTAGCTAATGATAGCTAACCTAGGGTTAGGTGAAATTCTCTTATCATGTGTTAGAAAAATAGGGATAAAACCATACCAATTAAGGATAAGATATTAAGACTTTAAAGATTACATATTTTAATGAAATCATAAACTTAGATGGGTATCACAGAAATATAATGAGTATCATAGAAATCTAATAGTCCAAGATCAATTCATTCATAACTAGAATAAAAAAAATTATTGGACATATTGGGCAAATTACTGAAATATAGGTTATTTTACACACACACACACACACACACACACACACACACACACACCACTGTTAGCTAAAGCTCAAAATCAAAACATTTGATAAATTATTTGGAGAATGGAGAATTCTTCTGGGTACATGAAAATTGGGTCAAAAGGTGTCAAGCAGTGTGGGATTCTAGAAAGCATATAGGATTAGTAATGAAGTACTCTATGTTCCACTTCAAGCTCAGCAAAGATGTAGGATAAATCAATTAACAAATCTGACCTAAATGACATATGTTGAACTAAGTGCTCAGTAATGCCAGAAACACATTATTTCAAATCCACACGGAACCTATACCAAAACTGATTATAACGTAGGACACAGAACAAGCTTTAACAAATATCAAAGGATTGAATCATTCAAAGTATGTCTTTGACCACAGTGGAATTTAACTAGAAATCAATATCCAAAAGATAATACTCAAATACAGAGAACTAGTGGTTGCCGGAAGGGAGGGAGTAGTGGAATGGGCAAAATAGGTGAAAGGGATTACAGAACTGTTTGGAAACTGAATACTACACTTCTAAATAACCCATGGTTAAAGAAGTAATCAAAGGGGAAATGAGGAATATTATGAACTGAATAATAATAAACTTGTGAGAGGTAGCTAAAGCAATGCTTTGAGAAAAATTTTCACCTTAAATTAGTAAGAACAGAACTAAGGCTAACTAATCCATTATCTAACAATAATTCATCAATAGGCTAGGCAAAGATCAGCAAACCAGATCCAAAGAAAGTAGAGGAAACTAGTTAATGAGATAAAGGGAAAACATTTAATGAAGCCAGAAAAGGGGAAAATTGGTTCTCTGCAAATATTAATAAACTCCTCATGTAACTGATCATTAACAGTAGAAGGAAAATAAAATCATCAGTATCGGGGCCATAAAAGAAGATATTTTTATAGCACTTGCAGACATTCAAAAAATAAGATACAATCAACAAATCTTAGTCAATAAATTTGACAATTAATGAAATGAACAAATTACTTAAAAACACAGCCATTCAACCTCACATAAGAAATCTAAAAATGATCAGTCTGAGGGGCACCTGGGGTGCCTCAGTCGGTTAAGTGTCTGACTCTTGATTTTGTCTCGGGTCATGATCTCACGGTTTGTGGGTTCGAGCACCGTGTAAGACTCTGCACTGGCAGTCTCCCTCTCTGCCCTTTACCCATGTGCTCTCTCTTTTAAAATAAATAAACTTAAAAAAAATGATCAGTCTGAAACCCTCAGTGGAATCCTTTAATAAAAACTTGCCATCAATGAAGCCTTGAGGTAGAAATGGTTTTAATTTTGAATTACTCCACATATTAAAGAAACAGCAACAGTCTTAGAGATCCAATCTCCCTTACGAACATAGATATACAAATTTTAGACAAAGTATTAGTGAGTATCTTTAAATCCCAGCAATATCTTTAAAAAAAAACACAACAAAGTGACATTTATTTAAGGAATATAAGGGTGGTTTAACATTTGAAAACCTATTTAATACACCACGTTAACAAGAAAAAAAGGAAGATTCATGCGACCATCTTGATTAATGCAGAAAGTGCAGTAGATAAAACTTAAGTCATTTATAAAAAAACTAATAGCAAACTAGAAGTTGAAAAATCATCAAAAACCATCAGCTGCCTAGGAATATATCTAAGGAAATGTGTATAAAACCTCTCCTCTGAAAACCCCCAAAATATTAAGGGAAACTAAGGAAGATATAAATAAACAAAAGTAGAAAAAACTGAATTCAAATCCTGCCTATGACCCTGGTCATGTGATTTTACACAAATTATTAAACCAAGCTTCCTCAGCTACAAAAGTGGATTAAAAATATTAACTTGCTGTAATTGTTACAATGATTATCAATAACACATTTAAACAGTACAATCCATTGGCATTTGATCATTATTTCTATTTTGACTTATTTTCTGTGGTAGTTGGGCCAAAATAACTGGTCTTTCTCCTACCTGTGATGTATTCCCTTCTCCCCTCCCCTCCGACACCCCACAAGCACTCACAAGTACATTTACCTGTTGTAATGAAGCTATGGCATCACCAGGTCTTTCCACTTCACTATAAACTTTTGCTAGGAGAACATGAGAACGTCCATCCTCCATGAGAGCTGACAGTTCATTTACTATGAGAGAAGGTATTGGGAACAAATAGTCATTTTTAAATAAACATTTACATTTTTCTACAAGTTTTGAAACAGGTCTTTACAAAGAATGATTTTGAGAAATAGTGAATAAAGTTGAAAAACTTTCAGTCAGTTAACTGAGGGATGGCCAAATTAAACAAAGAAAAAAGATTTAGGATAAAAACTACCTGGAAGAAAAGCTAAGGAACTGGATAACAACAAGGTTTTTCTTAGACTTATATTAAGAGATAACAATGTAACAATACATGTAAGAATTTCAATTTTCATTTTTAACTGTATAAATATTTATGCTGATTGAAATCATTAAAAAATGAGATAGAGTAGTTGCTACATGCAATTAGGAAGATAATGGCTGTTTTTAAAATAATAGACACTTGATAAGCAATGAAGTACAGTCACTAAGAGCACTGACTTTGATGGCAATCTGTCTGGTTTCAAATCTAGTCCTTATCACTTACTAGCTATTTAACTTTGAACAAGATACTTATACATTTTGTGTTTCCCTTTCATCTGTAAAATAAGGGAAAGAATAGTACCCATCTCATAGGGTTGTTGTAAAACTTAAAAAGTTATGAAACAAGTGTGCATATGCAAAGCAATTAAAATAGTCTAATACATGGTAAGTGCTATTTAAATATTTGGTATTATTATTTTGTGATTTAAGAGCAATAATAGAACCGTACATAAATAAGAAAATGTTTCTTCTACTATTTATCAAGTTCATGAAATGAACAAATTACTTAAAAACATAGCCATTCAACCTCACTTAAGAAATCTAAAAATGATCAGTCTGAGGGGCACCTGGGGTGCCTCAGTCGGTTAAGTGTCTGACTCTTGATTTTGTGCCACATATACATCAAAGTGGTTTATATATGTTATTTCTTTAAAACCCCAGCCTAAGGGGAATCAACAGGATTTCCTACAGGCAGGGACAGGGTGATGGCTAGGATCCAGGCTCTCAGCAATGACTAGAGGGATAAAGCTCTTATTAAGACAATGAAGGTTGCATGCAGGACAGATGTGGGGAGGCAGAACGGGAATTCTGTTTCAGACATGCTAAGTTTAAGATGTTTATTAGAATCCAGGTGCTGGCTACTTCAGCTAGATTAAGTTAGATATGTCAAGGAAACAGAGTCTTAGGTTTTAGTTTAAATATGGGAATAATTATAATTGCCTCAAAAATGAATGTGGACATTAATGAAACAGTATATAATGAAATGCACATGAAGGCATCTAAGTGCACAATGGGGTGTGCTCAACAAATATTTATTACACGAAAGCATTTATATTACGTAAGTGTGATAAATTTATACCCATATAAGTAAAATATGCTACTTGAATCACTCTTCCTCTACAACCTTTTCAAAAATGCATATGCACATTTAAGGCTATCTGTAGTGTTTCAAGCAAGGTCTGACAGACCCATGCAAATATTTTTATGGACTAATACTTTATATGGTGAATAAATCCAAAGTTAGGCAAATTTAAGCACCAACCTCAACAAAGCTAAATGAAAATACTATTTTTGAAAATCCTAGAAAACTTCGAGTGGGCTGGCCTTATCATATACCCAAACACATTTTATTTTTTTAAAAATATTTATTTATTTATTTTGAGGGAGAGAGAAGGAGAGAGAAAGAGAGAGAGAGAGAGAGAGAGCACAAGCAGGGGATGGGCAAAGACAGAGGGAGAGAGAGAATTCCAAGCAGGCTCTGTGGTGCTGTCAGCACAGAGACCAATGCAGGGCTCAAACGTACAAACCATGAGCTCGTGACCTGAGCCAAAATCAAGAGTCAGACATTTAACTGACTAAGACACCCAGGCACCTCTGAAGACATTTTAAAGCTACAGTGGATAGGATACTGGCAAAAGAAAAATAACACAGGGCAACAAAATGAAGATTCTCAGAATTAGTCATACAAACAAATAAGTTTATTAATGGCATCTCAATAAATGGCGCAGAAATAAAATTGGGTCTCCATTTGGGAAACTATATAGTAAAAACTGTACATGGACTAAAGTTCTACAAAAATTACAGAAAATATAAAAGAGGATTTTTATGATGTTAAGATGAAGGAAGATAGTTTCTGAGTATGAGAGGAAATTCAGGACTCAAAAAAAGGAAAGGCTGGTATATATAATAATTGACTATTCTATTTGACTAAGGAAATGACAAATTCAATTAAAAAAACAAAAAAAGGGATAGGCTCAGGAGAAAATGTCTGCAAATGACGAATAGGTGACAGATGATTAATCAGAGGTTCAGGGTCAAAGCAAGGGATATAAATGAAAACATCCTAGAAGGAAATGTTATCTACAGACATGGAATGATGCCTAACCTTATCGATTATCAAAGAAATTCAAATTGAAGTGGTTTTCTCCCCTATAATTAATACAACACAATGATGGGACATTTTTGACCTTAAGAAAGAATGATGCGGCACAACTCAACTCAGAGGTATATAAACAAGAAGCTTATCTCATATTGTCTTCAACTTTTCTTCAGTCTAAATGTCTATCAATAAGGGACTCATCAAATAAATTATTATATCAAGATATAGAATACCTATACTAAAGAAAATAAAGAAAAGCTATATTTGCCAACATGAAGAGAAGCTATTAAGTGAAAAATGTCTACGGTAGATGTACAGTATAATATGATCCCAAATTGGCAGGAAAAATGTGGTATGTAATTCTGTGTGAGAGAGACAAAGAGAGGCATGGCAGAGACACTAATTAGGATGATACACAAAGTAAATGTGGTTTTTTTTTTTCTGGAAAGTTGGGACAACACAACTTTCACTCACTTCTGTAATCTTTAAATTTTGACAATGAGTAAGCACTAGATTTTATTTTAAAATAAAAATCTTTAAAAAGCAAATTTGTATAGGGGTGCCTGGGTGGCTCAGTTGGTTAAGTCTCCGACTCTTGATTTCAGCTCAGTTCATGATCTTTCAGTTGTGATAGTGAGCCTAACATCAGGCTCTGTGCTGGGAGTGGAGCCTGCTTGGGATTCTCTCTCTCTTTTTCCCTCTGCCCCTCCCCTGCTTGTTCCCTCTCTCTCTCCAAAAAGAAAAAAAAAGGCAAATTTGTACCAACTTATAAGAAGGCAATTTAGATAGTATCCAGTTAAATTTATCTTATTTTTATTAGTTTTTTTTTAATGAATACAATTTATTGTCAAATTGGCTTATATACAAGACCCAACAACTGCCCTCCAGTTAAATTTTAAATGCACATACTTTTTTGACTTAGCATCTTACTCTTAAGAAATATAAGCAAGTACGGACTTCAAGCTATATTACAAAGCTGTAATCATCAAGATAGTATGGTACTGGCATAAGAACAGACACTCAGATCAATGGAACAGAATAGACAACCCAGAAATGGACCCACAAATGTATGGCCAACTAATCTTTCACAAAGCAGGAAAGAATACCCAATGGAATTGATATTCAGCAAGTGGTGCCAGGAAAACTGGATAGTGACATGCCGAAAAATGAACCTGGACCACTTGCTTACACCACGCACAAAAATAAACTCTAAATGGATGAAAGACCTAAATGTAAGCAGGCAAAAACCTCTTTGACCTTGGCCACGGCAACTTCTTACTCAACACGTCTCCGGAGGCAAGGGAAACAAAAGGAAAAATGAACTACTGGGACCTCATCAAGACAAAAAGCTTCTGCACAGCAAAGGAAACAATCAGTAAAACTAAACGGCAACCAACGGAATGGGAGAAGATAGTTGCAAACGACCTATCAGATAAAGGGTTACTATCCAAAATCTATAAAGAACTTATCAAACTCAACACCCAAAAAACAAATAATCCAGTGAAGAAATGGGCAAAAGACATGAATAGACACTTCACTTCTCCAAAGAAGACATCCAGATGGCCAACCGACACATGAAAAAATGCTCCACATCACTCATCATCAGGGAAATACAAATCAAAACCACAATGAGATACCACCTCACACCTGTCAGAATGGCTAACATTAACAACTCAGGCAACAACAGATGTTGGTGAGGATGCAGAGAAAAAGGATCTCTTTTGCACTGCTGGTGGGAATGCAAACTGGTGCAGCCACTCTGGAAAACAGTATGGAGGTTCCTCAAAACATTAAAAACAGAACTACCCTACGGCCCAGCAATTGCACTACTAGGTATTTATCCAAGGGATACAGGTATGCTGTTTTGAAGGGGCACATGCATGCCCCAATGTTTACAGCAGCACTATCAACAATAGCCAAAGTATGGAAAGAGTCCATATATCTATCAATGGATGAATGGATAAAGAAGATGTCGTGTATACATACAGTGGAGTATTACTCGGCAATCAAAAGGAATGAAATCTTGCCATTGAAACTACGTGGATGGAACTAGAGGTACTACGCGAAGCAAAATTAGCCACAGAAAGACAAATATCATATGATTCACTCACATAAGGACTTTAAGATACAAAACAGATGAACATAAGGGAAGCAAAAATCATATAAAAACAGGGAGGGAGATAAAAACATAAGAGACTCATAAATATGGAGAACAAACAGAGGGTTACAGAGGGTTCCCATAACAGGGGTTATGGGAAGGGGATGGGCTAAATGGGTAAGGGACATTAAGGAATCTACTTCTCAAATCATTGTTGCACTATATGCTAACTAACTTAGATGTAAATTAAAAAATAAATTAAATAAAAATTTTTAAAAAAGAGTACTAAAAAAAAGGATATAAGCAACTATATACCAAAGAATGAAATACAAGGATACTCACTGTAACATAGCTTATAAATATTAAAATAATGGAAAATCAGCTAAATATCTAATAATTGGGGGCATCTGTGTGGCTCAGTTGGTTAAGCATCCCACTCTTGCTTTCAGCTCAGATCATGATCTCACAGTTCATGGGATCGAGCTCCATGACATGCTCAGTGCAGAGTGTAGAGGCTGCTTGGGATTCTCTCTCTCTCTCTCTCTCTCTCTCTCTCTCTCTCTCTCTCTCTCTCTCCCCTGCTTGCACTCTCTCTCTAAAATAAATAAATAAACTTAAAAAAAGTCCAATAATTGAAAGAAAGTTAAAAAAGAAAAACATGGAGTCATAATAAAAAAAACAACTGTTGAGTTATAGAATATTATGATGCCAATAGAATGATATGAATGTACTAACAAACTGTATCTGGGATATGCTATCTGTGGAAAAAATTCCAGAATAGGAAGAACAATACATTCAAAAAGAAAGATTATGCATATTATACTTATGTACTTACATATACACTGAAACACAAAAATGGTATTACCTCTAGGAAGGTAGTTTGAGAACAGGGCAAGTAGAATTCACATGAGAAACTGGAGACTTACACATTATATTCTTGGATTGTGTTGAATTTAAAAAAAAAAAACTTAAGAGGAAAGATTATAAAAATGTCTACTTGTCTAAACATCAAATGTAGTTTCATATTATTCTGGAAAGTAAAGTATCTTTCTATGGCACAATTAACTATTTCATAAACCTGTTATTAGATCATTCAAATATCCTATTTTAGTAGAGTAACATTCTGATAATGAATTAACCAACCTCACATATATAATACCGAGAATACAAATGAACATTTATATAATATAAAAATAAAATAGATCAGACATATCAGATACGGTATACTTTTTTTTCAAATCAGAAAGACTTTCATACCAGGCTCATGAGCTAGAGCATGTTGAAGAACTTTTTCTGCTTTGTCATACCATTTCAATTTTAATAAAAGCTCAGCCAGGTCATAGCAAAGATAATTTTGTTGTCCACTTTTCAGAGCGGCTTCATAGTAAGTGATTGCCTAAACAAAATCCGTTTCAGTTAGGAAAATAAGGCAATGAGAATGGTGTTCAAGCATAGATATTTTATACATTATAGATTTAAAGCATAGAAAAATTGGAAATAACCTAGCAGAAACTCAGGCATGTACCTATCAGTTAATATGCCATTTTTTAGACAAACATCACATAAGGCAACTGGCATTTCTTATGAAAAGCAGTTAATGAAAACTGCTTGGTGAATTTTTTTTTTTACCAGTTTTATTCCAGAGGTCATTGAATGCATTGAATGCAAATATATATGTTCAGTAGTTACCAGGAATAGAACAAGAATATAACAACTAAAGGAAAATCCATTATCCCCACTAGAGGGAAATAAAAGCACATGGCTTACCAAAACTGGTTCATTAGAAAGGACAGCTATTATGCTTTGTCCTATAATGAAAGAGATATAATGTTACCACAATTGACTGGTTGCAGGGTTTAGGTGCAAGATGAAGCCAGAAGTAAACTTTAGGCTCCAGTCTTTGCAAAATGCAGTGGTCAAGAATCTGAGACATTGACAAAATCTTTAACATAAATTCCAGTTTGTGAATATAAATTTGGAATTTATAACCATCAAGATACAAACAGTGCTTGCTGTAGACTTCTCAGAGAGCAGGGTTTGAAACATTTAGTCCAATAGGCATATCTCAAGTACACAAAGTACTTACCTTTGAGTAGTTGTGAGTTTTGACAAGTGCTTTCCCAATTTTGCTTGCCAGTGTTCCATCTTTGGGATTCTGATTTAATGCTTGCTCATACGCTATTATGGCTTCTTCTGGCTAATGTTGGCAGATTCAAAAAATAAGCAATGAATAAACAGCTTAGCTGGATCCTTTTAAAGGGCAACATTTCTGTAATTAAGCTCTGTATCTGTAGTACTCACTCAGACAAATAAAGTACATAGTTAAGTCTAGAAACATTACCACTGTCAGAGAGGTGACAGTCACTAGTGTAGGTGTTACTCATTACTGGCTCTCTTCATTTTTCTGTTTAAAAGAGACTCTTACCTTGTTTCTGGTATCCTATCTATTTCAAATAATGATAATGCTGAATTACTGGATCTCAGTTTGAAAACAACTTTTTTACTGTAATGGTTATTTCCTTTTTACTGTAATGACTGGATCTTTAAATAACACTTAAAACATTCCTTTAAATAGAATATTATGTTAATCACAAAAAGGAGTTTTTTGTTTGTTTTTTAATTTTTTTTTTTCAACGGTTTTTTTATTTATTTTTGGGACAGAGAGAGACAGAGCATGAACGGGGGAGGGGCAGAGAGAGAGGGAGACACAGAATCGGAAACAGGCTCCAGGCTCCGAGCCATCAGCCCAGAGCCTGATGCAGGCCTCGAACTCACGGGCCGCGAGATCGTGACCTGGCTGAAGTCGGACGCTTAACCGACTGCGCCACCCAGGCGCCCCTGTTTGTTTGTTTTTTAAATCTAAGTTCAGTAGCATCAGAAACTTTACCTCTTGTATGTTCATGTATGCATCACCAAGGAGAAGAAAAGAACGAGGGCTGGGCATTCTCTCAGCAATTTCTCTAGAAATCAGACCAATTCTAGTTAGTATCCTGAATATAAATATCTTCTTCTAAAAGAATTAAATAAAAAGTAAGTTTACTTATTTCAATTAAGCCATAGCTTTCAGAGTATCTTCTACATTGTAAAAGAAAAAAAAAACAACAACCCATTCATACCCAGATTATTTATGCTAGATCAACTTTTTTTTTTTCCATTAATCTTTCCATTTTTTGATATGCAGGTAACAAGAGTACTGGTAGACAGTAAACATATAAGCTCTCATTATATGAAAATACATTTTTTTACCTTTAATTTTGAAATGATGTGGGAGCGAAGGCACCAAAACAGGATGTGACGCTATCAGTAATGTACAGCATCTCACTCAATTGGTCCAAAAACTATATTCGAGGTATAACTTTATACATGACACTAAGAATTGAAGTCTACAACTAATGTGTCAGATCTGCCTGAAACAAGACCTATGCTTTTAACTATTATATTATAGGGCATCCAAAACAAATCAATCTTATTTTTAAATATCTTCTGATCATGAGAGATGACGGTGCTGATCTTTTGGAAACATCACAGGGAATAAGATCTAGGACCTCCAGTTCATCCACCCATACACAGGTGCTGCTCAGTTTCTTCGAATCACTCAGCACCTACAAAGAACCTGAACAGCTTTCTAAGTTTTGATATTTACATGATATAGATGAGCCAATGAAATAATTCATCAACACTGTGCTATGTTCTCAACAGATAAGAATGTTGATCTCTTCTTACATGAAGTGTGTGCTTGTATGTTTATAAGAGTAAGAACAACCTGTGTGTGTTGTCAATCCCAGTAAGAGCACCAGTGTATGACATAATGCACCTGCCCTTTCACCAAGGAAAATTTGTAATCCATACCTTGGCGTGGTGTATACTAAGTCATAATTTTCTATTGCTATAACTATTATGCTGAGCATTAAATATGACCATTTAGCCCCTGAATTGTTGTTATATTATAGTTTTCTTAAGCTATTAGAATATATGTAACAGTTGCTTTTCCCCTTCCCAAACAGAAAGGTTTAAGGTCTAGAAATAACATCTAATGAAGGAGGAGAGTTAAGAATCTAGAGTAAGCCACAAAATAATCATCATCATTAATGATTTATGTCTTAGGAGAGTGAGTTGCTTGGTTAGTGTGACTGTGGTTGGTAGTAGAACATATTAAGGAAAGGGTCTATGAAATATCTCTGTAAAGCAGTTAAAGAAAGAAGAAAGAAATCTGGGAACTAATTTTAAGAAGTAAATGTGTCAAAATACAATGGGTTGAAATAATCATTTACCTGTAACAAGTAATATACAACATTTTCTCTTTTCTGTGCTTCAGATAAATATCTGCCATTTTTTCTTTGGCCTCTATGAAATAAGGCTGTTCAGCGGTAACATTCCGAAGCATACTTAAAGCTCGCTCAACATCTCCCTGGGCCAGAGCTAGGTCTGCATTAGCAATAGTAACACGCAATTCTTCAGATGTCCCAGAAAATTCATGGATGGCATCTTGTATAACTTTCGCTGCCTCATGCTATAAAGATGAAGTTAAAATAACATTCTTTCAAAATATTCAACAAATTACATTAGAAATGAAGATTTTCTACTAATCCAGAATGAACAATAATTATAGCACAGGTATGATGAAAATTGACAGATTTCTGAAAAGTACAAAATTTTAAAACTAAACTCAGAGACCAAATTCAGATGACAGTATGAATATTTTTTAGGTGAAAAGTGTTTTCATGACTAGGACAATGGCAATTGCTATGAAACAGCTCCTGCTACTGTAATTTAATAAGCATTTACTTAGTATCCAGCATTATATTAACCCATTTAATTCTCACAAAACCCCTCTAAACCCTCTCACAAAAACTCCCATCTTGCAGCAAGGAAAATGAAATTTGGAGAGTTAAGAAGCCATGTTCATTATTGCCCCCTTGATGGGATCCAGTCCACAATCATCCACTGAACCAAATGGCTCTTCACCAAGTAGCAGATTACTTTATTCCCTATACCAGGAGCAGTTCTGTTATGCCTCAGCTGAATACATTACCTCATTTTCAAGTCTGTACCTCAATGAAACTAAAATGTCTTTTAAGATCAGTATCAATTTTAGAGAATATAAGACATTCCGATTTCAGAAACATTAACATGAAAAAACCAGTGCATTTTAGAATCAACTATCTGTGGTAGAACTGGTTCTTGTTATGTATTTATGTTAATATATTAGTGAAATAGAAATTATTTTGCGATTTCGCAAGTATCTAGACACAGCCTTCTTCATTTCCGCTAAAATATGAAAATAACTGACTAGCAACTGTTGCAATCTAAAAAACAGACCTAAATGATGTTAAGTTCTTCATTTTCTATAAGGCTTTAACTCCTCTCTCAGAATTGCATCCTCGTCTGCTTCCTGTCTATTTATTATTATATTATATTATATTATATTATATTATATTATATTATATTATACTATACTATATTATATTATATTATATATTATATGTTGTATTATACTGTATTATATTATGGTATATATTATTTTAAGTATTTTATTTTATGACCACCCTATAAATTTACCAAAGGTATATTCATTAAGTGTTCGTTTTGTTTTCTCAACTATTAGAATTTCAGATTGGTACTTTCATTTGATTCCAGTAGTACTTGTGTGCACATGTACATACGTGTATGTGCATGTGTGGGAGTCCTTTCAGGAATTCACAGAATGACAATTATATTATTACCTTTCATGGTAGCTGAGATCATCACACATTATATTGCTATATACGTTATACTACATTCATACATTTCATGGTACGTATTAAATTATATTATTACTCATATTATATTACACATATATTATTCTATTGCCTGGTAGCTAATGTAAGTACACTGATACCTAAGGCCATCCAGGTACAAATTATGTTTAACTTCAGGGACTTGAAGAAAGGACATGATTTGGTTCAAAGTAATGAGAAATTTTCTAAACTTTATCATTTGGCCAAGAAAACAATTTTAGCTTTTCCATTTCCTACTAATATGTACACTTGTATAACAAAGTTCAGAGCTGAACTACTGAATCAAAACTTGACTTACCTGTTCTCCATTTAAGCGGTGAGCCTCTACCAACTCAAGAAAGATTGATAAACGATGGTTTGCATCAACTTCAGTTTTTCTGTGTTTTGATTTTGAGGAAGCTCCAATTCTCCTCATTCCTGGTAAACTCATTGCCATATGCAGGGTTTTAATTGCTTCTGCTATTTCTCCCATTTTCTTTTGTGACTGAGCTTTTATCAAATGATACAAAGGGCATTCTCTCACCTGAAAAAATAATATTCAGAAATACTTCCTTAGAATATACATACAACATCAACACATAATTTACAATCCACCAAACATTAAAATAACAGAATCTCTGAGGACACTCAGCCTGTATTATGTACCTGAGGTCTATTTCTGCCCTCTTCTTAATTTTCTGATCATTTACTGTGTGATACCAGATTCAAGGAAACTGCCATTCTCTAGCATCCTTCTGGATGACAAACCAGGTGATAGGCTTTTACCATGATACAAGAGAAAATACTTTAAAAAAAGACTAGCCAATATATTCTTTTAAAAAAATTTTTTAATGTTTATCTTATTTTTGAGAGAGAGAGAGAGAGAGAGAGAGAGAGAGAGAGAGAGAGAGAGAATGAGTGGGGGAGGGACAGAGAGAGAGGGAGACAGAGAATCTGAAGCAGGCTCCAGGCTCTGTGTCAAGCCAGAGCCCGACATGTGACTCAAACCCATGAATCATGCGATCATGACCTGAACTGAAGTCAGACGCTTAACTGAGTGAGCCCCCCAGGTGCCCCAAGGCTAGCAAGTATATTCTAAGAAATTTAGTTTTCAGGCAAGGCATTTATCTGGGACTTCTAGTACTGATATAAAGTCATTAGATTTCTAGAAACACAGTTTTTCCCTTTTCTTCTATTTTTTAATTTTAGGATTAAAAATTTCAGAACATTTTAGTCAAACTTGGTGTTACCCCCTGATACTACTCTGACACCTGTAGCAATGAAGCTTCTATCTTTATTTTGGCTATCCAAAGTGTTTACAGAAAAAAATAAGAGAATGACAAAATGAATGAAGAAGGAGTCAAAGGAAGGAGATGATCCAGAATGAGGCAGTGTGGCAGTCATCTAATGTCTAGGATGGCTACAATTGCCCTGGAGGCTGCAGCTCTAAGCCTTAACTAGGCATCACATTTGCTGATGGGCTTTGTGTAAATTTACTCATGCTTCTATTCTTCTCTCTGAGATTTCAATTTCTTGGGATAGGGTACTGGCATTGGGGTCATAATGTACCACCCGTCTTGAGAACTAGTAACATAAGAAGCAGGCACTGCCTTCTGCAAATCTTGAATTATCCAGTCCACTGAAGGGTCCTCACATAATAGGGTTCAAGACCCTGTGAACCAAAGCCAAAGTTTGAGGAGCTCCTCCATGATTCTAGGTAGTTAGGAAGCACCTGAACCTATGATTTTCCCCAATGCTTAGAGATATGGCATGTAACACAGAATATCTTGGATAGAAACCTCGTGTGTTTATATCCTCAAACCATATATGAACTTTCAAAATGACTAGGTGTTCTTTGATGATGACTCTAAAAAGATGTTATTAAAGCCACAATCCAAGAAAGAAAAAAGCAGTAAAATAAAGTTCTTACACATAAAAATATTTGGCATAATGTTCTATAGCTTACAATTATTTTTATATACATCCATTATTGCACTTAATGTTCATTATAATGTAGGGTGTTATTATATGAGTTTTATAGAAAAGAAAACAGGTTCAGAGAGAGATAAATGACTAGACACTGACCCCCAGGTATTCTGTGTCCAACTCCTTACAGTTTTTTAATTATACTACAGCTGCCTCCATGTTTTCTCCCACTGCTTGTGAATCCAAACTTGTTTCCATTAAAAATACATTTATTAGCAAAACATATAAGCAAAAATGCAAGATAGCTGAATATGTAAGTATCTGCTAAAGGTTCAAGGAGGGTGATATGTCCCTTCCCACGTGAATTTGGAATACTTACCTTAAAATTATAGCTCAGGCAAAGTTCAAGTGACTGAGAACACAATTTGAATTTTTCCTGAGACAAATAAACCTGAGCTATCAGGAGATGCGCATCTGCATAAGAAGGATTGTGTTCTAGGCAATGCTGCAGGTAATTATAAGCTGCTTCAATGTCACCTAATGACAGAAACAAAGCATTGTAATTCAAATGGTTAAGAGACAGAGATGTGAGAGAGAAGAGGGTCAAGAGGAGTTTATGGAGAGTTCCAGTATTTAAACTAAAGTTCTCTATTCATAAGGCAGTATAACCTCTCTACCTGTACCAGGTAGCTAGCCTCCTTCTAGACTTCATGAAAGGATATACCTGTAAGTCCATAAGGAGCTCCATAAGGAGCAAGGCAGAGAAAAGCTGTGAATGGATGGATCAGAGTCCATTACTGTTGTTACCGAGAGGACCATAAATGTACCTTTATTTATTTTCCTGATCAAAAAAATTTTGCTTACAATTTTATTACAGTAAGTTTTGCAAAACATAGACATTTAAATAGGTAGAATTCTGTAGCGTCTCTTACATTAACAAAGAAGATCTAGTCTTGGAATCATTCTTAGCTAGAAATTTTATCACTGTATATAGAATAACAAAAAAAGCATAAGGATATATTCTAGACGTTCAGAAATATGAACTACTGATTTAATATGCTTTTAAATACCAACTGAAATAGTCAGTGTTTTGGGCATACATACTCTGTATATCTGGGGGTCTTAGATGGAAGAAATGATCAAAATTAAAGTGACAAGAATGGGTGATTCGGAATCTGTTAGGCTCGGCTGGTACTTGGGGTCAAAAGAGGCTCTTCAGAGAAGGAAGGACATGAACTCTAGGTCCCAGAAGAACTTTCTAGTGATGTAACCTACAGTGATCTGCCCAAAGTCATCTCACAGACTGGCTTTAAGTAGTAGGTATAGGAGCCCAACTCCCCATTCAACCTTGTTAGGAGCATGGGGGAAGGGCAAGCCCTAAATTATTCTCTGTTCCATCACTCTCCTTAACCTTACATGATACCTCAATAGACCAAATAAGACTTACACTTAGGGCTTCCCATTCCCAAAGGCCTAAACTACAATGACAAAATCCACATAAACAGAAAACAGTTTTCTTAGAGACAGAGTAACTGGCTGAGGCTGCACAATAACTTAATAAATATAGTATCAAAATTTGTCAATCAACCATCAAACATAATAAATAATATTGGATTATTTTTTGTTGTGATAAGATCTAACGCTCAAGAATCGAACAGGCAGAAAAGGAAATGGAAAGGTTAAGGATAATAACCTGGTGTGCAAATTACCACCTCCATGTAGAAGAATTAAGGAGATAACCTGGAGGTTACTGCTAAGGGGGAAAGTACATAGGAAAAGAATCAGGATTTATAAAAAAGAGACTGAAGAATATGAGGACTGTATGAATAATTGAGATTAGAATTTTTATTGTTTTGTTTAATGGTGATGAGGGGGAAAGATGTGTGGAGTTAGTATTTAGAAGGTCACCAAATATTTAAAAATGAGAAATGGGTAATCACTGTTGGGGAAAATAGCCATATAAACAAAGAACACATCAACATCACATTTTTATCGAAGAACGGCCCAATTTCCCTTAAGGAGAAAATGAAAGATATTTCTGTCCTACATGTATCTCTTTGTTAGGGTCTGGTGTAACACAGAATTTGGCTGGCCTTTGTCCCATTTCCTGGGAAGGAGTCTTGAAATCATAGAATTTCCCAAGTGAGAGGGAAATCTTTGTTGTTTGAGGTCAGCTCTGATCATTTACCTAAGTGAGAAGACTCATGGTGAGGCCCTAGATAGCTTATGTTAAGGAGATGACTCCACAGGGACTATCCCCGCCAGAAAGACCAACCAAGTACTTAGAGGGTTGGGGCTTTGAACTATGTTTTCTACTTGGACTGGGGAGCAGGATCCTGGAGACTGAGTTCAATCACACACCCAATGATTCGATCTGTGCCTATATAATGAAACTCTAATAAAAACTCTAAACCTGAGTTGAGTTTCCCTGGCTATTAATGTTCTTTATGTATTGTCATATATACATGTGTTGGAAACTTTATGTGCGCTCTATAATGAACAATGGCAGCTTCACATTTGGGACCCTCCCATACCCCACCCCGTACATCTCTCTCTTTTGCTGGTTTGGATTAGTATCTTTTTTTCTAAACTAAAACTCTAATTAAGTGGTTTCCTCAGTTCTATGAGACATTCTAGCGAATTTGAAGCTGAGCAGTCATAGAAACCCTGAATCTGTAGTCAGCTAATCAGAAGTTCAGATGGCCTTGGCAACCCCTGAACTTGTGGCTCGTGTCTGTGCCCTTAACCTGTGAAGACTGGTCCAACTCCAGGTAGTTCTCAGGTCAGAAGTCATTGCATTTGGCAATTTATCAGGATACCATTATTTGGACACATGCCAGCGTTACTTCAAATGCTCTTTTTATTTTATTTTTTTAATTTTTTATTTTTTTTTTAACGTTTATTTATTTTTGAGACAGAGAGAGACAGAGCATGAACAAGGGAGGGGCAGAGAGAGGGAGAGACACAGAATCTGAAACGGGCTCCAGACTCTGAGCCGTCAGCACAGAACCCGACGCGGGGCTCGAACTCACGGATCGTGACATCATGACCTGAGCCGAAGTTGGACACTTAACCGACTGAGCCACCCAGGCGCCCCAAGGCTGCTCTTTTTAAAAAGAGTGTCCATCTATGAGACTTTGGCAAGTAAGTAATACTATATTGAGACTGATTTATATCAATTTTCAAAATAAATAGTGTTTAATAAATTAATCACAGAACTCAAAGTCTGTTTAATCACCTAGTAGATAATACTGTTTCAACTGAGAGGAAAAGTAGAAATATCATGTGGCTCAATAGAACTTAATCAGAAGAAGGTATTATAAAGCCACTTCTTACATATAGAGTATTTTAGAGATACAAACTTTTGAGATCACCTAGTTCTTTTTTTCACAGTTAAAACTGAGGTCAGATAAATTATAAAGTCAATCTTCTCTCTCCATTACATACAAGAAATAATTGTTTACGGTAATATCTTTCAGCTGGTTTCTACTCTTAATGATTTTACAAACTTAATTTACTTTGTGTGGCAATTCATCTACCAAAGGTACATAAATATAAGCACAAAGAATGATCTATTATGTGTATAGTCACACACCTGTTTGTGTCCTAAAAAACTAAGGTTATAAACCTGGGGTTATTTTTTTTTAGCTATACATAATCACAGAAACTAAGCAGGAATTAATCAACACATTTCATAAAGGCCTGAAACCTGGTAAACTTTGCATCTGGCTATACCAATGAGTCAACTATGGATTAATGGCTATGAATTCTTATTGCCATTTAAGTACCATCTGATGGACTTTTTTGTAAATGGTACAACTGCTTTTTCCTGGCAATTCACTTGAACAATGAAAATTTATGCTGATTTATAAAGAATTAAACACAAAATAATTTAATGCAATTTTACACAATCTTATTTTGGACTAAAATTATTTGTGCACAAGTAAAATGCATCTTATGTGACTATTCTCCAAGTATGTGGAGTACTTAAACATACCTTTGTTTTTATCAACATCAGAATTAAAAGGTTAATTTAAGTTTTTAAGTTATATTCTACCTGATAAATATTTCACTTTTGCTATAAGGAAGACAGCTTGCAGTAGACCTGGTACAGTTCTTACTATAGTCTCCAGGATTGAGGTACAACGTCTGAGAAGTGGAGAAAGAGGTTGCCCAAGACTTGCAGGCTAAACAAAACAAATTAGCACATCATTTTATAATTATATTAGTATTTAGCTAAAAGTAAACAAACATACTAAATTTTAGTGTAACTAGCAAAACTACCTATTTTCCCAAAATTTCTCTTATTCTATTTTTGCAATAATATCTTTCCTATAACATGACTAATACTAATTTATCCCCTTGGGATCTGTGAGCAGACCATGTAATGGCTTTTATTCAGCAAAACAGTTATGAGATTATTACAGTTACTGATTTGATAACATGAAAGGAGCATATTTGTTCAAAAACTGTCAAGGAAACATACTCAAAGGAAAGATAACTGAGAGACAGAACTTCTTGCTGGAAATGAGAGTCAAGCAATGTAGTTCTAATTCTAGACCTGCCTATGATTTACACAGTTCAGTAACTTGCATTACCCCCTAGAGTACTGTAAATTCAGTTTCTAGAAAATTATTTTTCCTAGAAGTCAGAGGGTAGAACACACTCATGTGTATTATACCAAATGTCTCACACATTCACATTCTCTGCTTCTCTGCCTGGCATGTCAAAGGCTTTCAAAGGATTTTTTTTCTCTTTTTATTAATACATAGTGAATATGGTAACTAAAACAGGACTAGAACATTTGTTTATTGTTTTAATGGCTGTCTACCCAACCAATCTTTATCCAAGGGTTACCCACTCACAAGTTACAAATGTGATATTAGTTTAAATATCAAACGTTTATTCTCCCTGCTTTGACCTACTGATGCTGTGTCCTTATTTTGAAAAATAATCTTCCCCATCGTCCACCTACACTCCATACATATATACTCTTTTTTATTTTAAGTTTATTTTTATTTATTTCAAGAGAGACATAGAGACCAAGTGGGGAAGGGGCAGAGAGGGAGAAATAGAATTCCAAGCAGGCTCTCCACTGTCAGTGCAGAGCCCCATGCAGGGCTCAAACTAACAAACAGTGAGATCGTGACCTGAGCCAAAGTCAAGAGTCTGATGCTTAACTGACAGAGCCACCCAGGCGCCCGTCCACACATATATATTTTTAACTAGAGTATAGTGTCTTACAATCACTCCTACAATGAGACGTTACTACTGAAAAGAAACTACCACATCTCTTCACTATGTTGAGTCACAAAAAAATGTGCACTCAAAAATTATTTCAAAATATGACCACTGATGCTTACAATACATCAACTTCTTTAAATTTCTACAGCACTTATAAGTTATGTAATAAAATTTAGCATCCTACATTATCTTATACAATTCCAAAGTAGTTTCATGTCTTGTTTTGCTTCTTTTATAGGGTTAGGGTCTTTATGTGCCTTGAAGATCAGAATTTTACATTCTTTCACATAGTATGAATACAGAGTAAATTCTTCAAAAGTATTTATTTTTTCAGTGTAACTGAAAACAGTGAAAGTGTAGGTGATATAGGTGGCAAAGGTTCTTTACCACCTGCTAAGAGTTATTTATTGAGAACAACCATCATTTTTGCTGTAAACACTTTCAGAGTGAATTGTATGTGGACAATCTCTAAAATAACATCTGTCTGATTAAAAACCAAATATAAAAGGGGCAAGGAACAGAACTGGAGAGGCAAGTCTGCCTTTCTGATATTTCCCCATGAAAACACCATTATGAATGTTAATTAGGTGCTGCCATGCTGACAAAGGTTATATGGGGGGGGGGGGTGGGAACACAAAATGTTGTGGACTAGGGACACAATTGCCACTTAACACATTATTTCTTGCTCCACCTACAGTTAATTCTTAGCACAGCTGCCACAGAAATCCTTTTTAAATTACTGAGTCAGATGACGCTGTAAACCCTCTGGCGGCTCCCCACTGTACTCAGAATCGATGCCAGGGGAGGGACAACACCTCTAAGGACCTACGTGGTCTGGTTTCTCTGTTGTGACCTCCTCCTCACTCCATCCCTGTCACATTAGTCTCCTTGTGGCCTTTGGGCCACTGCACAACTGTTCTCTGTGCCTGAGACAATCTATACCATATCTCCACATGAACACCACGTTTTTGTTCAACTTTTACCACTTAATGAGGCCTAACCAGATCATCTTATCTAAAATTATCACCTAGGGGCGCCTGGGTGGCTCAGTTGGTTGAGCGTCCAGCTTCAGCTCAGGTCATGATCTCACAGTTCGTGGGTTCGAGCCCCGCGTCGGGCTCTGTGCTGACAGTTCAGAGCCTAGAGCCTGTTTCAGATTCTGTGTCTCCCTCTCTCTCTGCTCCTCCGCTGCTTGTGCTTTCCTTCTCTCTCTCAAAAATAAATAAACATTAAAAAAATTTTTAAAAATTATCACCTATTTCTTCTGAGATTTTCTAATACACCATATAATTGGTTATATTATCTGTCTCCTCCTGCTAGTTATATATATGCTTCATAGAGGACAAAGGCTGTACTTTATCCTTTCACAACTACTTCCCCAGCTCCAATCAAAGTCCTGGGTACTCTACAAGCATTCATTGAGTGAATTCTGATTACTGCACAAGTACTGAAAAATGCATTCTAATTCTAAGCAACTGAAAGCACATCATGACAGGGAAGACTTGGATCAACCCTATTCCAGAGGGGTTAATTTATTATTATTTTTTAAGTTTATTTATTTATTTTGAGATACAGCATGAGAGGACAAGCTGGGGTGGCGGGGGGAAGTGGGGCAGAGAGCGGGAGAGACAGAATCACAAGCAGACTCTGCACTATCAGCACAGAGCCCAACGTGGGGCTCGATCGCACCAACTGTGAGATCATGACCTGAGCTAAAACCAAGAGCCAGATGCTTAACCGACTGAGCCACTCAAGTGCCCCTCAAAGGGCTAATTAAAAAAAAAAACAGATTTATACAAGTTTGGAAAATGACATAGTGATCAACAAAAGTCGCATGGCTTCCCTAAAGAAAGGCCATTATCTTCATTTCCTTATTAACACAATTATGGAAGCTGTAAATCAGGGAGAATGCTAAGAATTATGCTTTTAGCAATGAAACATCTGACACTTCCTGTTATGATATTCCTGTGTTGAAGCATGAGCTGAATATAACGTAAAGTCATCTGCTTACTGTCGTAATAAGAAAGTGCTGACTAACGGATCCATATCAGTTTGGAAACAACTCTCTGGTAGTTCAATAAAAGGCTCCATTTTCAGTTCTACTCAGTGCTACATAAGGCAGATAATGGATGACACTAAAGATCTGTATAAAATAGATGACAATCAGGATCTAAAATAATACGGTAATCTGGAATTATGAGAGGAGTCTGAGGAGATCAGGTTTCACAGGGATAAATGTAGAGTCTACAGTTTGGTCCTAAGTTACAGTGAATAATAGATCAAAAGACTTTAGTTAACTATTAATTCAATAGGGGTTGATAATATCGTATGATTCACAAAAGCAGCTAGAAGAACATCTAGAATTAGGGAGAAGAGGATCTGCCAGGGCCAAACCCACATTTGGACTAGTGACCTTAAGGAGAGCTTACTAACAGAAGAAAGGCTATCCTCAGGCCCACGAGCAGGGTTCTAGCTATGTCATATAAAAATAAATGGCTAAAAACCTGGACTTGTTTAGGGAGAACATGAAAACTAATTTCTAAAATCTGAAGGTCTGTTTTATGAATGAGGAATAACCCTTGCTTTGGCTAAGTAACCGGACTTGCCCGTGCCACTTCAGAGAGCAGGAGGATGACTAGGACACAGGTGAATTTTTTTTAACATGAAGTTAAGTCTGATTTAACACAGGAAATGCAGTCTAACAGTTATAGTTATACAGTAAGAACTGCACTTTAAAAAAAATTTTTTTTTAACATTTATTTATTTTTGAGACACAGAGAGACAGGGCATGAACGGGGGAGGGTCAGAGAGAGAGAGACACAGAATCCGAAACAGGCTCCAGGCTCTGAGCTGTCAGCACAGAGCCCGACGTGGGGCTCGAACCCATGGACTGCGAGATCATGACCTGAGCCGAAGTCGGACGCTCAACCGACTGAGCCACCCAGGCGCCCCAAAAACTGCACTTCTGAGTGTACCCAAAGGTTGGATGGGCCCTTAAGATGCTATGGAGTGGATTCAGGGGTGCCTGGGTGGCTCAGTCGGTTGAGCGTCTGACTTCGGCTCAGGTCATGATCTTGTGGTCCGTGAGTTCGAGCCCCGTGTCGGGCTCTGTGCTGACAGCTCAGAGCCTGAAGCCTGTTTCAGATTCTGGGTCTCTCTCTTTCTCTCTCCTCCCCCACTCATGCTCTGTCTCTCTCTTCTCAAAAACAAATAAACGTTAAAAAAAAAAAAAGAAAAATTAAAAAAAAAAAAAAGATGCTATGGAGTAGATTCAAGTATTAAATGAATGAATGACTTAAACAACTTCTAATATTTCTCCTGAAGTGAAGATATTAACATTCTATGAACTACAAGTGAATGTTTATAAACCAATACATTACTTGATAGCAGTCATTGGCATAAATATTCTGACTTAAAAACTATTTCAACTAATATAGATACGAATACTACCATTGTAAGATGCAGATAAAATCTAATATGTGAAAGACAATTTATTAGCACATTCATAAAACACTGTGTAAATGATGTTGTAAATATTTTTATTGAAAAAAAGTCCCAGAATTACTTACCTGCATTGGGCAGAAATTCAGATATTCTGTAATAATTTCTAGTAAGAAATCAGGATTTAAGTTCTCAAAATATTGTATGCCAAGTGGTAAATCTTCTAAATGTGAAAAATGAGTGTCCAGAACATCATTTAACATATTAATAACTTCTTCTTGTCGCTTATTTTTCTTCATAGCAAGAATTGCATGTAAATAAATTAATTCCTACAAATTAAGCAGTTGTCATTAATTATCCCATTCAGTTGTAAAGCCATTTATTTCTACTTAGATTTCAAACACATATGAAGTGCTATTTATGTGCAATATTTATTCAAATTTAAGTATTAGCTTGGACAAACTTTTAGACTCTTTTTAAAAACAAAAATTTTTTAATGCTTCTATATTTTTGAGACAGAGACAGAGCACGAACGGGGGAGGGTCAGAGAGAGGGAGACACAGACTCTGAAGCAGGCTACAGGCTCCAAGCTGTCAGCACAGAGCCTGATGCAGAGCTCGAACTCACAGATTTTGAGATCATGACCTGAGTCGAAGTCGGACGCTCAACCGACTGAGCCACCCAGGTGAGCCAAACTTTTAGACTCTTATACAAGATTACTTAAAGTCTAATTCTGCAAGGAGGTAAGTTAGTAAATGCAATCATACATTAAAATTATCATATATTAGTCTTTTAAAGCCATTACTATTACTAAAAAAAATTTCATATTTTATAAACAGTAGCTAGGATCTATACGATCTGATAAAATAAAATACTGTACCGCAGATTTTCCAATAGACTGCTGAATTTCACTAAGGAATTCAAGCTGCTGATCTGCATCCTGTAACTGCCCTTCTATTAATTGACATCGGATAACTCCTAAAGCCAAACAGGACAAAAATAGTCAAAGTCCACATCCATTCAGGTATGTACACTTCAAGCTAACAACACAAGGATTAATAAAATAGGTTTCCCCCCCCAATAATATGTTAAAGTATTGATACACTATAATAAAATACAATAAAGTCATAAATACTACATCAGATTTAAAAAAGAAGAAAAAGAGAATAAAAGGAAATAAAATTGCCAGCTTTGTACCTATATAAAATCAGTTACTAAGGACTTCAGAATTTATGGGAACTACCCCCATAAAAGTTTATTATCGCAAGATACTATATAAGAAATGAAAACTTTAGGGGCACCTGGATGGCTCAGTCAGTTGAGCATCCAACTCGAGTCGGTTGGGCCCTGGGTTGGCCTCTGTGCTGAGCATGCAGCCTGCTTCCGATTCTCTCTCTCCCTCTGCCCCTCTCCCCAGTTCATGCTCTGTCTAAAACCAAGTAAAATTAAAAAGGGGCGCCTGGGTGGCTCAATTAGTTAAGCATGAGACTAGTTTCGGCTCAGGTCATGATCTCAGTTTGTGAGTTCAAGCCCCACGTCTTGGGATTTCTTTCTCTCTTCCCCCCCTCCAAAATAAACATAAAAAAATTTTTTTAAAATGAAAACTTTATTTTTAAAGATTTATGTTTTTTTCTATTGTGGATAGTGGAGGACAGTTTGATTTTAGAAAACTACAACATATTTTCTTCTTTTTTTAAAAAAAAAATTTTTTTTTAATATTTATTTATTTTTGAGACAGAGAGAGACAGAGCATGAACGGGGGAGGGGCAGAGAGAGAGAGAGACACAGAATCGGAAGCAGGCTCCAGGCTCTGAGCCATCAGCCCAGAGCCCGACGCGGGGCTCGAACCCATGGACTGCGAGATTGTGACCTGAGCTGAAGTCAGACGCTTAACCGACTGAGCCACCCAGGCGCCCCCATATTTTCTTCTTTAATAGCAGGTATTAAAAGGAATTATTATGTATATATATATATATCTGAGGAACACTTATAGAAACAGTTGTCATACCAATTAGTGCGGGGACACTAGTTTCATCCAGTTTCATGGCGGTATTGTACCACTTCAATGCTTCTTTCATGTCTCCTTGTAAAATCATTTGGTATCCAAGTTCTGTAGCAAATTCTGATTGCTCAGGGTTTAAAGCAAGAGCTCGTTGTAGTAATGTCTGAATTTTTCTAAGAATGAGTTGACTTCGTCCACACTAAAAAGAAAAAAAAATTTAGAAGTCAAACGCTTCTACTCAGGTGGGAGGATTATTTTTTTCTAAATATACAAATTATTTGTACTTCATAGAAAGAGAATGGAAAAAAAAAGATTTAATAACCAAAGGAAAATAAAACTTCTCCATTTACTACCTGGACAGTGCAGCAAGAAAGAGTTTACATCTAATCAGAACTTAAAATCCTAATGAACACTGCTTTTAAACAACAGCTTCCTGGAAAGTATACTCTAAAGATGCTACACAAGTGTATTTTTTAGGACTGTTTTCAAACTGTCTTATCATTGTTTTATAAATTAGACGAGGAAATCATTAAGGTTACAGATATGTATATGTACATATATATGTAGTTTATCAAATCAAAACCTAGGACAAGGATTTGCTTTCCCCCTAAGGAGAAGGTATACCACCAGGGCAAATATTTCATTTTTTTATTATTTTATAATATCATCTCGTTTTATTAAAAATTGTGTATATGTGCAGAGAAAGGATAAACACTTTAATGTTAAACATGTTAAGTTTTCCGTGGTGAGATCATTAGTATTTTTTACTTTCTTCTTTGTATTTTCTCCTAATTTATTTTTTTAATGGGAAAAAGGTAGTATATAAATATTTTTAAATATAACTTATTGTCAAGTTAGCTAACATATGGTGTATAGAGTGTGCTCTTGGCTTTGGGAGTAGATTCCCAAGCTTCATTGCTCACCTAAAACACCCAGAGCTCCTCCCAACAGGTGCCCTCCTCAATGCTCATCACCCATTTTCCCCTCCCCTCTGTTTCCTCCCCTCCCCATTAACCCTCAGTTTGTTCTCTATATTTAAGAGTCTCTTATGGTTTCAGGGCAAATATTTTTAAAGATCATGCATTTGGGCTCAGCTGGGTAACTCAGTTAAGCGTCTCACTCTTGATTTTGGCTCAAGTCAGGATCTCCCAGTTCGTGGAACCGAGCTCCGCACTGGGCTTCACACTGACAGGACAGAACCTGCTTGGGAATCTCTTTCCCTCTCTCTCTGCCCAACCCCTGATCATGCCCACACACACACTCTCTCTCTCAAAAATAAATAAACTTAAAAAAAAAAGATCATGCATTAGAATCGTTGTTATAAAAGCTTCAAAAATAGTTCAAGAAATGGCTACTCTACTAAAATAAGTACATAATGTTCTAACATAATAACTTAAAAAAAATAACTACTCTACTAAAATAAGTACATAATGTTCTAACATAATAACTTATTTATGTTAGAGAAAGAGTGAGATCGCAAGCAGGGGATGCGCAGAGAGAGAGAGGGAGAGAGACAATCCCAAGCAGGCTCTGTGCAGAGCCAGATGTGGGGCTCCAACTCACAACCCGGAGATCATGACCTAAGCTGAAATCAAGAGCCGGGACACTCAACTGACTGAGCCACCCAGGTGCCCCTACCACAGTAACTTTTAAGAGTAAAATTCTAAACTGCTTGAATTTTTTAAGCTTAATTAAAAACTAATCAAAATAAATGATCTGGCAATGAAATAAATAAAAAAAGGTAAATATCTTCCTTAACTCAAACTTTTGTAATAGCAGGGATTCTTTTCCCCTCTAAATCTCACACAATCTGACAATCTGTTTTTTAACAAAAGAATCAGTTTCTTCATGGCATTTAACAATTGATATCCTTGATTTTTTCTTTCAGTTTATCTATTATTTCATCTAGTTATGTGTACCTTTTCCTTATTTTTTAAATAAGGAATTAGTTTAATTAACTTTTCAATCCTCCATTCCTTGTATTGATTTTGAGATTCTGCTGTATTTTTCTACTCCATTCCTGATTATCTTCTTCTTATTGGATGTTGTAATAAAAACATTTCTTTATTATTAAAAAAAAAAAAAGATCCCAACCATTTCCCCCACCAAAATTGTCTCTTACCTATGTTAAAACTTTTTTTCAAATACAACTGACCCTTGAATAACATGGGGGTAGGGTGCTAGCCTCCACCCTTCACTGCACAGTTCAAAAGCTGCATATAATTTTTGATTCCCCAAATATTGAACTATTAAAATATCCTACTACTGACCACACTTAATTGATAACATAGTCTATTAACACATATTTTGTACATTATATGTATTATATACTGTATTCTTGTAATAAAGTAAGCTAAAGAAAAGAAAATTTTATTAAAAAAATCACAATAATAAGGAAACTACATTTACAGTACAGTACTGTATTGACTGAAAAGATCTGCTTTAAGTGGACTCATGCAGTTCAAACCCGTGTCAGTCAAGGGTCAACTGTAGTTTTAAAAAACAAAACATCACTTAGGAGAGAGCCAAAGCATAAGAGACTGTTAAAAACTGAGAACAAACTGAGGGTTGATGGGGGGTGGGAGGGAGGAGAGGGTGGGTGATGGGTATTGAGGAGGGCACCTTTTGGGATGAGCACTGGGTGTTGTATGGAAACCAATTTGTCAATAAATTTCATATAAAAAAAAAAAGGGAAAAAAAGTGAAGAAAAAAAATAAATAAAACGAATAAATTAAAAAAAAATAAATAAATAAATGCAAAAAAAATAATAAAAAACAAAACAAAGAATAACTCTAATCATAAATCCTACACTCTGATTAAAATACATGATTTCCCATTTTCTTTGGAATTTACCACTTTCCTATCCTTAAAGGCTCAACAAAGCCTTCCATGAAGCCTTTATGATGTCTTCTTATGGTTGGTGAGAAATTATGTTATCTCCTCCAAACGGATTTTCTTAGGAATGTTATCACATATTTATATATGTAGGGTATTTTCACTCTAGGCTATATGCCCTTTGGTGCCTCAACCTTCATGACTTATTTTATATTCCCAGCTACAGATACAGAACTCTGGTACATTGCAGGCACTCTTACAGTTCTGCTGAAGGCTACTGTGATCTTATAAAAAAGTTGAGCATTTTGTGGTTCCGTGGCATCCAATGCATTTTCTAAGTTTTCCAGCTTGGTGGCAGCCTAAAACAAAAGTATCCAGTATAATTTTAAAATAACAAAGAAAAAAAGAATACATGACATATACATGAATAAATATTATCATTTAAAAAATGTTTGCTTTTGCAAATTCCCTCTTGACTCCAGTGAAATCATCTATGTTGCAAAATGTATTAAAAGTTCTTTTTTTTAATTAAAAAAAATTTCTTTAATATTAATTTATTCTTGAGAGAGAGCATGAGCAGGGGAGGGGCAGAATGAGAGAGAGGGACACACAGTCCAAAGCAGGCTCCAGGCTCCAAGCTGTCAGCACAGAACCTGATCCGGGGCTCGAACTCACCAACTGTGAGATCATGAGTGAGCCAAAGTCAGATGCTTAACCGACTGAGCCATGCAGGTGCCCCAAAAATTCTTTTAAAAGGCTCAAGAATTATGAATAAAGAATTGAGTTTTAAAATGTGTTTTTAAAATATCTGTTATTGAATGGAATTCTTTGGGTAGGTAAAGATACCCATAATATTCAATTAACTATATATGCCAAGCTCCCTCTCCAATAATTAATTCATGACACACATGAGATATGAATAATAACATAAGTATAAACATTACTATTGTATGAGATCGGACTTCAAATTACTTATATAGTCTGGTTTATATTTAAAATATTCTCTAGATTAGAAAAATCACTAAGACACTTATGGTAAGTAACCTCAATGCCAGGAAAATTTACTGAAGAGGCACCCCTACTAAAATTCTTATGGTATTTACTGAAAAATTTATTAGTTGCTATCATATTAACCGATTTAACCAGACTAAACACAATTCAAATCTATTACCTGTTATAATACTATTTGCTTCAAACTGGATTTTGGCATTCCATAATTCAGTATATAATCAATGTGCTCATTACTAGAGAAACATGTACCTTATTATAAGGTCCAATGGGATTTCATCCTAAGCTCATTTAAATAATGCAAACACAGTTAAATTGTAAAAATACTACAAATCATATTTTGTATATATATTCTTCCATACCTAGCACCACCAGTTACATTAATCATGTATATAATACTGTATTGGGGTTTTATGTGGAAAACCACATATACTATAATTAATGATTTAAGGAATTTTTAAGGTAGTTTTAACTATATAATATTTTTGTTTTACTAGTTGATTTAAGAAGCTCATCTCTTTGTTAAGGTGTATTTCTAGGAATCAAGTAAAAAGTACCATGTAATACATTCTAAAAGAGCTCTTGAAGGCTCTTATATATGTGCATATGTGTGTGTGTAACTATAGATTTTTTAATACAGGAAACTTAAATAGTACAATACAACTTACCTTCTCTATGTCCCCCTCCCTACACAAATAGTAAAGAGCCAGGATTCTTAGAGCTTCCACATTTTGATTATCTTGAAGCATTAACCTGCAGAAAAACATTTCACTTAATGTTGAAATAAACTTAATGTGCTTTCTTTTATTTGAAGGTTGAAAAAGTCATTTTGCTGGTCTGACTACTCCATTATCTAAGTAAGAATTTTTTTTTTTTAATTTTTTTTTTCAACGTTTATTTATTTTTGGGACAGAGAGAGACAGAGCATGAACGGGGGAGGGGCAGAAGGAGAGGGAGACACAGAATCGGAAACAGGCTCCAGGCTCTGAGCCATCAGCCCAGAGCCCGACGCGGGGCTTGAACTCACGGACCGCGAGATCGTGACCTGGCTGAAGTCGGACGCTTAACCGACTGTGCCACCCAGGCGCCCCTAAGTAAGAATTTTAAGTAGTAAAATAAAATCTCCTTTATGAAAATTATCAACCTCATTATTTAAGCTAAAAAAAAATCTCTGATTCTTAGTCTTTATGCACTGCTGAAGTGAGTACTGATTCTTAGTCTTTAATATGTTTTAAAAAGATATGAATAGATTGTACCAGTCTCATTAAATTCTATGGCAATCCTAAATAAAGTATTACTTAACCATGCATAACAGTATATTAAAAGAATAATTCACCTTGACCAGCAAGATTTATTACAAGAATTTCAGGAATGAGAAGATTGGTTAAATATTTAAAAGTCTCTTAATGTAATTCACAACATTAAAACAGATTCCTATGTGACAAAAAAAAAATGAAAATATCATGGCAAAATATCTGATTAGTAATAGGAACAACTCCCCTTACCCCATAAAAGATACAAACTTAGTAAAAAATATGCAAAAGCTATATAAATTCCTATTAACTCTGCTCAAGGACATTTAAAAAAGAAATGAACAAATGGGGTAATACACCAGGTTTCTTATTATGGATGATGTGGTACAATGAATTATTAGCTTCAATTTTCCACCTTCCAAGAATATATACCTTCTGCCACGAAAGTGAGTTCTTCCTATAAATGCTGACAGGTACTTTGTTGCTCCTTGGCTGTGGACTTGGACATCTTCCTAATGTTGGCCAATGGAATGTGAACAGGACTGGCAGTGTGCCACACCAAAGTTTCAGAGGTACTGGATACTTCTGCCTGTCCCTTTGCATCTCTGCTATAACCATGGAGACGAGCTCACCTCTGGGCAGCTGCTGCTCTCTAGCTTGAGCCCAAAGAAGAACACCCGTAGAGCTGACCAGAGACCAAACTGCAATAAAGTGCCACACCACCCAGATGGACCTAAAATCTGAAGCAGAACACCAGGCGGGGCTGGTGGAGGCCAGCAGATCCCAGATGATCCCTACCAAAGTGAGGAATGAGTGCTTACTATCGTTAAGCCCTGAGATTTGTAGCTGTTTGCTATGCCCCAATAGTTGCCACATGATAACACCCATTTTTGGTTAAAAAGTCCCCCCCCCCCAAATAATCTATAGATTCAATGCATTTCAAACCAAAATCTTAGAAGGTTTCTTTTTTTTTTTTTTTTTAACTTGGTAAGTTAATTCTGACAGTCGATTAAAAAAGAGCCAAGAAAACTATCAAAAAAGAAATGTGATGGAGAACATGCCCCCCAAAATATAAAAATGTATTTGAAATACAGGGAATAATGGGGAAAAAAATGACCAGTCATTTTACAGGGGAAAAAATAGCCTTAGCAATATGAAGGTGCTCAATTTCAACATAATCAAAGAAATGAAAATAAAAATACGGTTTTATTCTACCAGATACTACCACTTTTATTCTACCAGATCGTTAAAAACAAAACCACCACACTGATAATAGCCAGAGTTGACATGGATGGGGGAGGGGCATTCTGGAGAGTACTCATGGGAGTATAAATTAGTACAATTTCTTAGAAGAACAATTTGGTAGTGTCTTTGCAAATTTCAAACATGCAAACCCGAGATAGAGACTGCCATCTGTCTCCTCAAATCATTCTTTCCTCATTTGCTTGGGCACATAGCTAGCTGACATGTTCCTGCTACCTTTGCAATTAGATGTGGCCAACGGGAGACAGCCCACTTCTAGGCCTGGGCTTTAAAGGAAAGTGGAATGATTCCGCCACACTCTTACCCTTTCTACCAGCTGGATACCAACGTCATGAGGTTTTAGGACATCGCAGAGTTGCAATATGGAAAGAACCTAGGTCCCTGAATGACAGTGTGGAGGAAGGCTGACTGATCAAAAGTTACACCCACTCAAAACAATTACATACGGCAGAAAAAATATTCTATTATGTGTTTAGATCTATTTTATAGGAGCTCGGCCTACCCTAACAAATATGATTCCCTTTAATTCAGTAATCCCTCATTTAAGAAATGATCCTCCAGAAATATACCTATATGTGTAAAAAGGGGTGTGTGTGTGTACCCCTAAATGGCTATCAACAGGGAAAGATCAACTACTTATATGTTTACTTTATGGATGTGTACTTTGTTAAAAAATAATTACGTATATCTGGCTGAATGGATATAAAAGAATATCCACAAAATACCAAGTAAATAAAAATCAAGCTTAAAAACTATATAGTCTATTTTTTCTTTTACAAACATCCCCAAATATATATGTGTGTATATATATATACATATATATATTTAATATACTATATCGATACTCCACCACCTCCCACTCATACAGAGTGCCTAGAAAAGAAATCTAGAAAAATATAAACATCAAAGAGTTACTAATGCCCAAATTGTGGCCTCCAAATATCACTTCCCACTAAAAGGGATTATATTGCACTCCACAACAGCTAATTCCTGTTTAGGGCAAAAAATAGACAAAATGACCCTAGTGCATCTTGCTATACACCAAATAGCAAGGAAATTACTGAAGACTACTAGGATCCCGTCAAAAGGACCTAAGAACTAACTTGAAGAGGCTACTAACAGCCAATAGTGAGACAATATGAGCAATTATAACAACCAAAACGGTTAGAAGCACACAAGTTTAATCCATGTTATATAAACAAACCCAAACTGCTAATCAATCACAATTCGGGGATGCTAGGGAACTTTCTAATTTTTTTGGTTTTTTGAAACCCAGAAATAAAAGATTCAAGCACTTATCCAACTTTTCTTATATGAACTATACCACTGGATAACCGACCAGTTGATGTGAAATTTTTTTTAATAGTACTCCAGCTAAGAAATGCAGAATGATACAACCATATTGTAATCCTAAAGCACCCAGGTACTGAGCACAGATTTCTGATATTACCACAAAAAGACAGCAGGGGATTATGTCCCTTCGATAAAAGAACACATCACCACTTATGAAGTAGCTGCAAAAAGAAAAAAAAGATTGAACATGTATCTAACCAAGCCTCTATATCCAGGACCAATTTACAGGAAATTCAGAGGATAAGCAACAGTACATGGCATGCAATCAATAAAATTCTTATGGAAAACCTACTGGATACAAGACTGGTTTCTTTATCATAAATATCAAGAAAAAGATGTGGGAGAAGTGGGAGGCCAGTGGAGAGAGAAAGTAGGAAAATGAGGAAGGAGACGAGGGAGAGAGGGGATCCTCCATTTTATACTTCAGAAGAAAAATCCAAATCCTCAAGATGACCAACAAGACCATTTATATCCTGGCTCCCCTGCTCCCTCCTACCCTTCTGCTCTGACTTCACTGTCTAGTCATCTTACCCCCCCTTCATACTCCTTAAAAACATGACACACACCCTTGTCTCAGGTCTTCACACTTGCTTTTCCGACCTTCTGCAGTCTTCTCCCAGATATCTGCATGGCTTGCTCCCTGTGTTCAAATGTCACCTATTCAGTGATGCCTTCCCTGACCATCCCATAAAATGGAATCCCTCCTCCCACTCCCTATTTCACTTTCCAGCTTTATCTTTTTTCCATAGCACTTAAAACTTTCTAACATACTACATAATCTTTTACTTGTTCTGCTTATTATATGGTTCCTCTCATTTGAATATAAGCTTCACTAGGGCAGGGATATTTGCATAAAAGATTATCTGTCTTAGAACAACTATTCAGATATTTATATAAATCAAAACATTCAGTTGCTAAAAACAGTGCAATGTTAAGTTCTCTTTCGATTCTATATTGCTTGAAAAAAAAATCAAATAAAAAAAAATCTTATAATAGGGGTGCCTGGGTGGCTCAGTTGGTTAAGACTCTGACTCTTGATTCTGGCTCAGGTTATGATCTCGCAGTTCGTGGGATCGAGCTCCATGTCAGGCTCTGTCTTGACAGCGTGGATCCTCTCTTCCTCTCTCTCTGCCCCTCCCCTGCTCATGCTCTCTGTTTCTCAAAGTAAGTAAATAAACTTAAATAAAAATAAAAAATCTTATGATAAAAGAATACAGATTTTTTTTCCCCCTGAAATCATAACCAGATCCAAAGGTACTTGTATTATCTTTTTTTACTTAACCTCTGTGCTGTTTCAACAGTCTGGTCCCAATCCTGTAAGGCGAGCTGTAGTTTCATTTTCTTTACAAAAGCAGGAAGGAAACTCGGAAAGTTCACTATTATCTGGTTCACAGTGTCCAGAGCACCTGAATAATTCTGGCGCATCTCAAGGCATTGTGCCTAATAGGAGGAAAAAAGTGACATCAAAACTCCAATCATATATACCGAGGTTCTCATAACAGTTACCCTTGAGAGGTAGGATACTAACGTTTAACATTTTCTATGTTTTTGTTTTCTGACTTTCTGTAAGGAATAGTTATCACTTTTATAATGAGAAATATAAAATAAGTTTTTAACAAAACGAAAATTTTAAAACATCACAAAACAATAAAAATATTGTATGTAAGTGGCTGTGTTATAAAATCTACTTTTAAATAACTAGAACAGAAAAATTATCTTTTAGAATAAAGTATTTCCAAGATATTTGCAAATAGCATCTAAAATGACATTTCAGAGGCACCTGAGTGGCTCAGTCCGTTGGGTGTCTGACTTTGGTTCAGGTCATGATCTCATGGTTTGTGGATTTGAGCCCTGTGACTGGCTCTGTGCTGATGGCTCAGAGCCTGGAGCCTGCTTCAGATTCTGTGTCTCCCTCTCTCTGCCCCTCCCCTGCTCACACTCTCTCTGTCTCTCAAAAATGAATAAATGTTAAAAAAATTAAAAGTAAAATAAAATAAAATGAAGAGATTTTGTATCTTTAAAAAAAAAAAAAACTACTTTCAGGCTGGGACACCCGGCTGGCTCAGTCCATAGAACATGCAACTCTTGATCTCAGGGTTTAAGTTCAAGTCCCACGTTAGGTGGAGAATACTTAAAAATAAAATCTTTAAAAAAAATAAAATAGGGCCCCTGGGTGGCTTACTGGTTAGGCATCTGACTTGGTATCAGCTCAGGCCATATCACGGTTGTGAGATTGAGCCCCGCATCAGGCTCTGTGCTGACAGCACAGAAGCTGCTTGGGATTCTCTCTCCCTCTCTGTCTCTGCCTTTCCCTCACTTGCATGCACTCTCTCAAAATAAATAAATAAGCTTAAAAACAAAAAGAAATAAAAAATAAGTAACTTTAAAGAAGGTAAGACTTTAAGAAATAAGCAAAATAAAGTTCAAACAACTCCCTCTACCTTAATATTTTCACTTCTAGGATGTATCTTAATGAAATAATTGAATAAGACCATAGGAAAAAAAAAGATTATATTTATGGCAGATTTATATTAGATATAGTAGAAAAAAAAATAACCCAAAATGTCCATTCAGGATCAAACTATAGCATACCTATTTAATCAAATTTTAGGTGGCCATTAAAAGTCATTATATAGATTTATAGATCTATGCTTAATGACATAAAGAGATGTCATTTATAATATAACAGTTTAACTGGTTATCTTCAATGGTGATATCTATTCTTAATTCTGATATTACTGCATTCTATACAGTATCCATGTATTACTTTCATAGTCAGAAAAAATAAAGCTATAGAGTTAGCACTTTAAGAGCAGACATTAGGCATATTTATCATATATCAGATTTTTAAAAATTTGCTTCTGGATCTCCTTTAGGAATAAATTTAGTCCTGGAATATCTCAGTTCAAAATGAGTGTCCAGTCTCAATACATGTACAGTAGAATTACAATATAATCCTGAAATAGGTTTGAGATTATATTCTCATCTATAGTCCCATATAACTCCCATATAAAGCCTGAGAACCACCCGACCCTGCTACTATGCCAAAATAAATTATTATTAAAATTTCTAAATAGTTGACAATAATGCATAAAGATTAATGCTGAGAATGTTTTCAAATTATATATACCCTTGGAATCTGCCTAAATAGCTGATAATATAAAAAAAAGAAAATCATACTAAAGGACCACATCTATTACTTCCTTAGACCATCACCTCCCATATGATGCCACATAACACATTAAATGAAACTAAATTTGCTGTGTACTTGGTTCCTATCATTCCTAGTTGGAATTAGGCTAATGTAAACATCCTCTATTGAATTAACTGAAAAATAAATACATAACTGGAATGGGTTGTATCAGAAAAAGAATTTAAACAAATCTTAAGTATTGGAGGCAAAAGGTAAATCTCTCCTAAGCTGCTTATACTGACACCTGAAATAGCCCTAGACCTTAGTAGATTATCAACTAGCTTTTTTTTTTCTTTTGAGAGAGAGTGAGAGAGAGCATAAGTGCAAGCAGGGGAGGGGCAGAGGAAGAGAATCTTGAGCAAGCTCCATGCCCAGCACAGAGCACAACCAGGGGCTCCATCTCAGGACGGCGAGATCATGACCTGAACTGAAATCAAGAGTTGGATGCTTAACCAACTGAGCCACCCAGGTGCTCCTCAATCAGCTTTTCTTTAAGAAGAGGGTGGAGTTGAAATGATCAAGAAAAACTTTTTAAAAGCTTGATAAATGCTCAATTCGTCTAGCAATGCCATCAGGTAAAACTTGAGTGCAGTCAGAGTGAATACTATTTGTACCAGAGGCGAATATCCAAACAAGTTCACTAGCCACAGAAACTGGCAAAAGCCATGAGGGGATATTAACAAGAGTCAAGACCCTAATAATCCTCTCTTCTTTTTTACACCTGCAAATTACTGCTTATCTAACAGGCTGTTTTCCTAACAAATAAATTTAATTTTCTTTTGCTGAATCAAAAACTTTAAATATTTTAAGACATTCAGAAGCATCAACGGAACTGAAGAAAGGACCCAAATTATACATTTCTACCCACCAATGATTTCTAATGACTCATCCTTCACAATGTAAGTCAGGTCATGTTGTTTCTCTTATCATTGGCTGCCCATCCATCTGGTTCAAAGTAAAAGCCAAAGGCTTTACACAATCAGCCATGGCTCTTCTCATCTCTCCCTCACCACCCCCCCCCCCCATTCCTCATACTCACCTTCTTTTCCTCAAGCCTCCACTTCTACCCTCTGCTTAGCTCATTCCACTTTCATCTCCTGGCCTCCCAGCAATGCCCTGAACATGCCTTAAGGTAGTTCAACTTGTTATCTCCTCTATTTGTAAATGCTTTTGCCCAGGTGCCCACAGAGCAGTAACTCTCACTTCCTATAGGTCTTTGCTCAAATGTCACTATCTCTGACCACATGATTTAAAACTATAGGTTCATACTCCCAGCTCTCCTTCTCTCCCTTTATCTGATTTACTTATTTTTCCATTGCACTTATTACCTTCCAATATACTATGTAATTTAATTATTTTGTTTATTGTCTGTCTCCAACAATAGAGTATAAGCTCCATAAAAGCAAGAGGTTTTATTTTGCTCAGGGTCTCCCTGGTATCTACAGTGATGCCTTGCACATGTTAGACAAACCATAAATGTTTGGTAAATAAGCAATATAGGAACCACCGGAACCACCACCACCACCACCACCACCACCACAAAACAAATGAAAACCAATCGGGATTCAGGAATTTGGTAAGGAAATACCTTTCTCTAGTTTGTAGTTCACTGTCCTATACAAATAAAATGCAAGTTCCTCTTACAGTTGAGAGCTGATAAAAGTAACATAACAATTACTATCTTTTTTGAACTACTCAGTTTTGCTGGGTTTCAAATATATATATTATGAATAAATTTTAAAATATGATTTATTTACCCTAACTTCAACTCACCTTACCCAGCAGAGCAAAAATATCATTTCCATCTTGTAATCCCTCTTCAAAATATCTTAGTGCTTTTTTAGTATAAGGTTCTTTTCCTCTTGTGATATCAAGCCATGCTCTCAAAACCTGTCCCTGTAGAATGAAAAATTCTAATCATACTCCCATTTTATTGGAAACAAAAGAAATAAATGTTGATGAAAGAGGTAAAAACTTATGTCCTTTTCTGTAATTAGTAACAACAATCACTCTGTCAAAAAATGTTATGAACAATAAAACAGTGTTCAATAAAACTGGTTCAAACCTTTTCCAGCCTAGAGTTTTGGGAACTGTTATGTATTTTAGCCCTTAAGATTATGATGTGTCCAATATTGAGAAACTTGTCAAATATTCCATTAATACTAAATAACCAGTAGTCTCATCTGGGACTTTGCTAGTAAATTATTATTGAAAGTTGTTAAACATGTAATTCAATACATAAACAAGAATGTGTTACTTCTTTTTTTGGGCAAACAGACCAAGTGAACTGAGATGGAAAAACAGAAGTGTCTTGCTTTATATACAGTAAAAGTTAAGATAACTATCTTAATCCTTGTGACTAGTCCAGTGCATTTCAAATGAAAGGATAAATGGCCTCAGAAATTAAAGACTGAAGAAGTCACAGATGCTTACTTTCAGAAATGTTAGGGAGCCAATGGATTATAAGGTTTATAGAATGAGAAAGAAGATGTCTACAGGTTACTTTTGTTTTTAATGTCAAATAAAAAGTTGTGAAATCTGTTTTTCTATCAAAAAATTTCTAGGGGCACCTTGCAGGCTCAGTTGAAAAGCATGCAACTCTTGATCTTGGGGTTGTGAGTTCGAGCCCCACATTGGGTGTAGAGATTACTTAAAAATAAAGTCTTAAAAATTTTTTTCTAGGTTAATTCATAAACTTATAAATCTTTAAGATTATATTTACCTCCCTATATTTCACCTGAAAAGACAGAAATGAATACTAAATGCTATTTCTACTCACTAGATCAATTTCTGTATTTGAATTGTTTCAACTATTATTTGTGTGGATGATTCTCAACCTTTATTTCTAGTCCAATACCTCTTTCCAAACTTTTCTTTTCCTAAGAGCTCATCTACTATCTCCATCTCACTGTTCCACCAGAGGTGGAAACATAGTATGTCTGGAACCAAATACATTACCCTCTCCAAGACTACCTTCTCGTCCCAACATATTCTCTGTTTATGTTAACTGGGATCTGAACTCTCCAGACTTAAGACCTCAGAGAGACATCCTTGATATCTGACACCTCAAAATCTTGCCCCTAATAATTTTAGAGTCATTGCTAATTTTTTCAAGTCCTGTTGTTAAAAAATTTGCATCTAATTTAGCCCATATATCTCAAGAATGATATAAACTATAAAGCTTTCGTATGCATTACAGTGGTCATATATGTACAATATTTTAGTGCAGGCCCTTAAAAACCTTCTGCTGGAAAGTATGTACTACCATTTGGGGGCAGCACTCTAGTTTCTCCTTAGGCCAGTTCATCCTATAAACCATACTTAAAACAGTCTTCAGAATTTGTACTCTAATAATACCACTGCCGCAATTAAAAGTCTCAATGACCTCTCCACGCCCACTAACTTTCATAGAAATACTTGTAGCTAGCTGTCAAGGCCCTTCAATTTGTCCCAACCCACCTCTCTAAGCTTTTCTTCCACCCTCTTTTTCTACAGTGTTCCCGTCAAAAGCGAGCTTCTTACTGTACACAGAACCAACACATCTCTCTGTTTTTCTCATTTCCATTTATTATGCCCCACATTGGGAGTATTTGTTTCCCTTTTCCATCATCTTTGCATGTGGAAGCTATATCCATGTTTCAGGTTTTACCTCAAATGCTACTTCCTTCAAGAAATTCCTCCTCATTCTCCTAACATTTATAGATGTGATCTCTCCTTAAGTACCAAAATAGTGCCTAGCACAAAGTGAGCAAGAACTGTTAATTACTCTTTTCCTGAATACTTCAATCACACGTCTCTCACACCATTTATAAACGTTCTAACAGTATTAGCTGCATAGGTGCTCTATGACACTACTAGATTGACCCATCCATGTAAGTAAAGATTATGTATTCCTGATCTTTGTATTATTAACAGTGCAAACAATGGTATCTTGTACCTAGAACAGTTCAATAAGGAGAGTGAGAGAGAAAGATAGAGATAAGGAAGGAAGGTAGGGAAAGAACCAGGGAGGGATTTTTTTCAAGAGTTAATTAACAGCATAAAAATAGACAACTTTAGACAACCACAATTTTACAAAATAGTATTAAAATAAAGCTGTTATTTATAAATTGAGAATAGAACAAATACTACTTAATATGTAAGCTTCCTTTATTGTATCTATTTCAAAGTAAGAAGACCAGCTACCTCTTTACTGCCATTTGACATTTTGATCATTCTGTCAATATATTCTCTCGCCTTATCATGACGACCAATGTGCCACAAAAATAAGCCTGCGTGGTACAGAGCTTTTGGCCCGGCTCCTTTACGCTGCTCTTTTACTCTGGCATCTGATTCCAGAATAGCTTCTTTATCTAGGAGGGGAAAAAAGACATTAAATAAAAATTAAATTCTAGATCAAGTGTTCATAATAGGTCAGATGATTAACAGAGCACAGAATATAGTTCTCTCTAGAACACCACTGTCTAACAGAAATAAAATATTAAGTCACATATGTAATTTAAAATGTCCTAGTAGCCACATCAAAAAAGTAAAAAGAAACAAGTAAAATTGATTTTACTAACATATTTTATTTAACTTAATTTATCCAAATTATCATTCCAACACACAATTGACATGAAAATTATTGAGATACTTATTTTCTTATTAAATTTTAAAAATCTGATATGTATTTTTTACAAGGTATATCTCAGTTATAATGCTAAATTCTCTTCAAAACTATGTGATTTGTACTTAGCTTCTTTAAAATTTATAGATGAAAACAACAGATTCGTATATTCATTATTCCAAACATTACTTTTCTAGTAACTGAATCAAGTATCAGTTTTAAATTTAAAATTAATTAGAATTAAAGTTAATTTAAAACTTGGGTTCTCAAACTAGATACATTCTAGCACTCAAACAGCCACATGTGGTTAATGACCACTGTCATGCATACTACAGTTCTATAGTTTATGTCATTCTCAATATATAAAGGCTAAATATACAAATTTTTTAGCAACAGGACTTGAAAAAATTAGCAATAATTCTGAAATTATTAGGGGCAAATCCAGGACTAGTACTCAAATTACCCAACTCCCTAATCCAATTCTAAAATATGTAAACATTCCTGGCTGCTCTCATTGGTCAATGAAAGGTAGTATAATTACCATTATTTACATGGTTTAATACTGACTGCATAGCAGCTCCCTTAAAAAGATGGCCCACCTCTCATAACTCTAACCTTTAAATCTATTACACGTGTGCTTAGGACACAACTATCAATTCGATCCAAATCCTGAATTGAATCTGAATGTGGATCAACTATGCAATAAGGAAGAAGAAATGTCAAAGCTGAAGGCTGTGATTCTGACTACCTTTCTGGAAATGGCTACTCAAAAAAGGTATTACGACTCTTTCTTTTATCTCTAATGATACCAATGAAAACTTAAATGTGGAACCACCAAGGTACGACTTTGAGTTCATGAAATGAAATGGTTTCTGGAAGGCTATACAGATTGCCTGGCAAGAAGACCCTCCAACGTACCCACATGAACACCTATAGAAGTTTTCATTAAGTAGCCAGGATACAGAGACAGAACTCTGTAGAAACAGAACTCATCAGGGCAGGGGCATGATTTGTACTTTCCTGCCCAGGTATCTATCAAGTCTCAAGTGGGCCACCTGTTTGCTGTGACACCATCTGCACAAAGCTGGCTCTTACCAGATATCAGCTCGAGTTCTTAATGGACCTTTTATAATCAGGGCTTACATCTGTATTCAGGAAGAATGGACATGAATAATCTAAGCCCTTCCTAGGCAAGGCTAATGGACATCTGGGCCCCTCCTGAGTTTAAGCCCACTCAAAATCATCTATGGTAGAAAGTAAAGTCTGTACTCAGGTGTTTCTAAACAATATTTCTGCCTCCATCCTTTTAGTGTCCTGGAAATCACATTTCCCAACAGAACCAACACTCTTGGGAATAACCAATTAAATGAAAACTTGATTCTAAGAGGAAAATAGTTTGTACGAATCTCTCTTTTTTTTTAGATTTACTGATTACATCTCTCTATGCAAGTTCTGTGTTCCACCTAAATACACTCCTGCTGGAGCACAGAGTAGGGAGATCCATACAAGAGCCTAATCCTGAACCACTTCCACATATTTGCCCATTGATTTATCCTGTACGACACATATGTTTTATATTCAAATCCTACTTGTGCTTCTAAAACCAGATTAAGGCCCCATTTTACACAAAGCGTTTGCTTTGTTCTTCTATGGATTAATAGTACATACCATTTTCAGCTAATTATGAACTCATTTGTTTTATTTCTCATAATTTTATTTAATAGTAACATTAGAATTTAACCTTTATGGGTTTTACATTTTCTTTTCTTATCTAGACTACAAACTTGATGTCATGGGTCACTTCTTACAATTCTTTTGTATTCTCTGTGTTTGGCATAGTCTCTTGCAGAAGGTAAGCATCTAGTCATTAGATTTGTTTACTTGTTAAACACATTAATGTTTTAAGTAACTTTTTGTTGATCTGTGCAAGTACATGTAGGATAAAGGAGATATGTGATACTTTTGCTTCGGAAAAAAGTTTTCTAATATTAAAAAAAGACATTCTGTGACATCTGGTTATAGTCTAATTATTTGAAACATGATGTACATTTGTAACACTATTAGCTGTTACTGGATATGTATGAAAGAATACAATACTATTTCTTCTTTATTACCTGTAATTATGATATTGTGCTTCAGCCATTAAGATCACTGTTCGTTGACAGTTCGCACAATTTTAATTATTGGCTTATGCATAAGGTTCTTTCCATAATCTAGTTATATTTCCCAACCTACTACTGGATAAAAATTTACTGAATATCTTCTAAGAGCCAGCACCCCTCCCTTCCCTGCAGGGATGTATATGGGCCTTTGAGAAGCTTAAGATACAGTGGAAGGGAGAAACTGCATGTAGCTATAGATTTGCGCATAAGCTATAAAGTTGGCTGCAAAATGGGGCACCTGGGTGGCTCAGTCGGTTAAGTGTCCGACTTCGGCTCAGGTCATGATCTCACAGTTCGTGGGTTCAAGCCCCGCATTGGGCTCTGTGCTGACAGCTCAGAGCCTGGAGCCTGTTTCAGATTCTGTGTCTCCCTCTCTCTCTGCCCCTCCCCTGTTCACACTCTGTCTCTGTCTCAAAAATAAATAAACATTAAAAAAAATTTTTAAATTTTGCCAATCTGATGATATGATACATGTAAAATGGTGTCTTTTTGCAATATTAATTTCCCTACTTACTAACAAGTTGAACATCTCTTCATTATTTGTATCAGCCTTTTCTCTGTGTATTATCTGTTCATATTCTATAACTTTATTACATTGGCTCTTTACTTTTATAAGAGTTCTTTTTATATTCAAACACTATTTTCTTGTCAGTTAACGAATTGCAAATATTTTTTCTAGTATGTAGCTCATCTTTTCACTTTCACCTGCACTCTGTCTCCCTCTGTCTCAAAAATAAACATTAAAAAAAAAATTAAAGTTGGCTGCAATTTATGTGTAAACCTATTTTGGGCTGTCCTTTGTTTAATAATTGCTAATATACAACTTTATACTATTTCAAATGATCCCTATATATTAATGAAACTTTTGCCCTAAGATAAAAGGAATATGAAAGTGATAAAAGACACATATTTCTTGTGCTTGATAAACCAGTAACCTTGTCAGGAAGATAAAACAAATATATAAAATGGTAACTATAGAAAATTATAATATAGATTATCAGACTAAATGTTATGGTAATTGAGAAAAATCAAAATGAATTGAGTAGAAAATATTGTCCTAAGCATTATACTTAAATACTATACCTGGATTAGGACTCATTTTATGGGCATATATCAGTGCAATTAGAGAACAAAGTGATACATCTTGTTTATTTTTAATAGCCTCAAATTCCCGAAGAGCTTCTTGAGTTCTACCTGAAAGTCAAAATTATAATGTGAAAAACTTCATAGTACAAAACAAGAATTTAAAACTTATGGAACATGTTTAATAATTAGCACATACCTTCCATTAATGTACCATAGGCATGATAAAACCTGAAGACTGGGTCACTGCCATACCTCTTAACTCCTTCACTGGCAGTAAGTAATACATGATGGAAATATTTCTCCTGACAATAGTAATTAATCAAAGTCTAAAAGGAAACAGGGACTAAATGTTAAAAGAGATTTTGGTGTTCAAATACCTTAAGAAGCAGATATTAATCTAAAATTTTAAATAATCTAAAATTAGGTAACGTGGTTCTTTTTTCCTTCCAAGTTCCTGAAAATATTGTTAAAGGCTAGCACTTAACAGTAACAAATGCAAAACACAATGAACACAAAATTTTTGAAAAAAGTCAATGTTTTCTAAAAATTTCAATCTTTTTTTTTTCTAAATTCTTTAACAATACTGAAATTAGGCTACTATTGCCTCTTTTCCTTTGCCCACATTTTCTTAAAGGTTTTAGAAAATGGGAAAACAGGGATGCCTGGGCTCAGTTGGTTTAGCGTCAAACTCTTGATTTAGGCTGGGGGTCATGATCTCACAGTTTGTGAGTTCGAGTCCCACACTGCTGACAGTGGGTAGCCTGCTTAGGATTCTCTCTGCCCCTCCCCCACTTGCATGTACACTTGTGCGTGTATGTGTGGGGGGGGATTCTGTCTCTCTCTCAAAATAAACTTAATAAAACATAAAAGAAAAGAAAATGGGAAAATTGACAAAAACAGGACTAGTAAGAGCCTTCCATTGCCAGACCACAGGATTCTTTAAAAAAAAAAAATCTTGCTTCTATTTTGTTTTTAGAGCATTACAAAGTAATGACAAATTGAATTCAGCAATTCACTGTCAAATGTCTTTTTTTCTGAGTTCTACAGCAAAGAACTGTCAGTAAGAACAAATGATCTAAACCTTTTTTAATGGAAATTATTACCTTTAAGATTTTTTCAAAATTATATTATTTAGATTTACTTGGCAGAAAACCACTATCAGGAGATACTAAGTTCTAATTGAGTCTATGCTTTACACCTTTCTCTCAGGATCATAACTAAGGCTTAGTTGCTAACCTAATCAAAGAAGGAAGCCATATTCACTATTTCTGTAATGGACCTGATTCACCTCCATAAACCAATCTGGACCATCCCATACTCACCTACTCTGATTCTGCAGCCCATATAGCAGGAGGGAGAAATATAGATGAAGCAGTGATTGAAAAGATTGAAAAATGAATGTCTAGACTGTTTAAAACATTTTTTTTAATTTGTTTATTTTTGAGAGACAGAGCATGAGTGGGGGAAAGGGGAGAGAGACAGAGAGAGAGAGAGAGAGAGAGAGAGAGAGAGAGAGAGAATCTGAAACAGGCTCCAGGCTCTGAGCTGTCAGCACAGAGCCCAACACGGGGCTCGAACCCATGTACTGTGAGATCATGACCCAAGTCAAAGTCAAACGTTTGACTGAGCCACCCAGGTGTCCCTAGACTGCTCTTTTTTACAGTGTGTTGTTTCTGAAGGGCTACAGTCCACATGCTTCTCTTGAACACGTAGGCAAACATTCCCTTTTAACTTTTACTCTGCTTCCCTCCTTGTGGTTACTGCTCTCTTGTTCCCAGTTACCCACACAACACGCTTCAGTAAAGCGCACTTTTCCTCCTGTGCCCTTCCCTAAGATTGCAGATGAACTCTTTGTTTGCCACAACTAAGGACAATGTTAATATCATCTTACTTGACTTCTATTCAACATTTACTATCACCAAGCATCTATAATTTTCCTGAAAGGTATCATAAAAAGGACATGGATTTAAGGTGAAAAGACCTGGTTTTAAATTTCTGGTCCATCTTACACACCTTAGTTTGGTCATTTGTAAAATGCCACTAATCATTTATAGACCATTGTGAGGATTAATTAACAGTATCATACTGTAAAACTCCTGTTCTGAGAAAAGTAAGTTCCTCTGAGCCCTATACGTTGATGAAATAAAAAAAAGTAGTGTCCAGTCAAGACCTCTCATCAAAGCTCCAGATTTATCTTTCCATTTGCCCCCTCTACCCAAGCCAGAAATCAAGTCATGGCATCCTCCCTTCCAGTTTGCCCAGTCTAATTCTAACCAGTCAGTAGGCTCTTCTGTTTCTCTAGTCTACTTCCTACTCTCACATCTATTATCACTCCTTGGTTTGTTCAGACCAACAAATGTTTACTGACTGCCTAACAGTCCCAGGCACTGGGCTAGATACTGTTTATGTGAAGATGAGTAAGACATGGTTCCTGACCCAGAAAGGCTTAAAATTTTAACCTGAGACTAGAATCCAAAGACTAATACCATGCCATAAATACAAGCAAGAAAAGAGCTTATAAAGTGTAGTAGGGATGTAAAGAATGAGGTTGGGGTGTGGGATGACAGAAGAATAAAAAGATTCTCTGGGTGGACTTCAGAATTCCCTCTTGAATCATGCACTCCTCACTCCGTCCACACGTACACATATTTCCCCCTCATGATCCTTGAGGAGGGTAGAGGAGTTACCAGGCAGAGGAACTACAGCAAGGGAAATAAGAAATCAGCACTGGTAAGAAATCAGCAGTGAAACACAAGGATGGAGAGGCGATGGAGAGGACTTAAAGTCATTCTGTATTGTAGAGCAGGGATTGACAACCCAAAGCCAGCTGCTCTTTTTTTTTTTTTGGTATGGTCAGCAAACTAAGAATGGCTTGTACATTTTCAAACAGCTGGCGGGTGGGGGGAGCAAAACAAAACAAATATTCATAACATGTGAAAATTCTAAGAAATTCAAATTTTAGTGTCCATAAATAAAGTTTTACTGGAACAGGGCCATGCTCGCTCATTTGTTTAAGTATCGCCTATGGTCGCTATGAAGCTGCAATGGCAGGTTAGATGCCAGGAACCCTATGGCCTGTGAAGCCCAAGATACGTACTATTTGACCCTTTACAGAGAAAGTTTGCCATTCCCTGTTTTAGAGTCTTATGTTAAGACACAGATTCTAGGATGAGGAGGTTGGAGAGAAAGGTAGGGTCTAGCAGGGCCTCATGTTAAGGACTTGGATTTACTCCTCTAGTCTAAGTGATGAAGAGCCACATAACAGTATTAGGCATGAAAGTGTTTTTATTGAAAAGTTCACTTAGTTCATAGTGCAAAGGACAAATTAAAGTTATGAAAAAAATTAAGGAGATGGGGAGGGCTTTGGAAAATAATGTAACTCAAGCAAAAATTCAGAAGACCCTCCAGGACTCTCTGTCACTGCCAAGTTGTCCTTCATCCACTTTTCACCATCTAACACACTACTTACCGTCTGACTCCCCCCACTCAAATGTAAGTGAAGACTGGAAGTGTTTTTCTTAGCTTTAATATTGCAGGACTTATTATTTTCAGGGCTTAGAATAGTGCCAGCAACATAGTGGGCACTCAATAAATACTTGTTGAATTAATTTAAGGTTTTGTCCAGCATTAGATTGTACAATCTGTGAAGGCAGGGGCTGTTCAGGTCTGCTCATCACTCTCTCCAGCTGCCAATGTACACACAGCGAGCCCTCCATCAACATGTGCTGAAAGAGTGAATCAGTGAACAAATGGGAGATCATCATCCTACAAAGAAACTTAATTCTCAAGCCTCATGTCCCTGTTTTTAGATCATTTCTTCAGTGGACCGTCACAAAATATTTGCTTAATAGATGAATCGGTGATAAAGAAGCCCATCACCCCAAAATAAAGACTCCTCCATTTTCAAGCCTAGCACTTTGTTTTCATATAATCTTTCGTGTTCCTGTTCTGTGCAATCGGTTTATTGACACTAGTTTGCTTAATTAAATCCTTAAAAATCGCACCGGGAGGCGCAGTAGGTGTTATTCGTTGACCAAGCATCCGGAACAAACGGGATACAAAGTAAAAGTAAACAACCCAAACGGGGTGGGACACGCACACCAACGGCAATTCGTTAGCAGCGTGACTGCGCCGGACTTCAAGATTCCAAGGCAGGGCCCATGGAGGTGGCCCTGGTGATACAGCTACAGGCCAGCACCGCCCGACTGGGACGCCTGGCGAACCCGGGCAGCAAAGGCACAGCAGGATAACGACGCCCTCGCGAAGTCCTCTCCTCCCCACGCCCTCCGGGCCCACGCCGCCGGCAGAGGCAACTTGCGTCCAGGCCCCGTCCGCTCACCTTCAGCCCCTGCGAATCCATGGCTCTCACCGGGAGGGGGTGCGAGCCTCCGGAACTTGCGCCCGCCGCGCCCCAGCGGAGGAGCCAGGGGCTCAGAGTCCCGCAGCCCAGGCCCAAACCCCACCAGAGCTTCTGGAAGCGGCGGGAGGGGCGGGGCGGGGCGGGGCCGGGCTGCCATTGGCTGCCGGAAGCAGGGGGCGGGCTCTTAACGCAGGGATTTGCGAGGAGGAGGTGCCGCGGGGAGGAGGTGCTGCGAAGACCCGGAGGGAGGGTTGCGGAAGGGGAAGGGGGCGGCACCGGGTGGTGCGGCGGCTGCGGAGGCTGCGGAGGCTGCGGTGGCTGCGGAGGCTGCGGTGGCTGCGGTTGGCGAAGGGGTCAGAGTGTGGAGCGTCATTAGGCGGGAGGTGGATTTGGAATGATGGAATAAAGGAAATGGGGGAGGTAGTAGGAAAAAGAACAGTCTCCTTCCGATCACTGGCTACAAAGAAAGACACCATTTTCTGCACGTTTGTGTAGGGCCCGGTTCCCGCAATGCGGCTCTTTGAGGGAAAGGGCCGGAACAACGCAAAGAAAAACTTTTATCACTTTCACTTGCAGTAATCCTATTATCACCGCAAGGTGGCGCAGAAAAATCAGGGTTCTTTACAGAAAGCTCACCTTTACAGGCGTTGCAGCGATCCCCTTTGTTGTTAGAATGCGCATTAAATTAATCCTTTGTTTTAACCTTTCTGATAATGGTAGCAAGTTTTTAAAAATATTTTACTTTAATGATACTGCTGATTTTAACCTGATAAGATTAACTCCTATGCCTGGGGCACCCGGCTGTGATTCTTGGTCTTGGTGTCCTGCGTTCGGGGCCACACGTTGGATATACAGCTTATTTAAAAAAAAATTAATTCCTATGCATCTTTTTAATTAATTATTTTTTTTAATTTACATCCAAATTAGTTAGCATATAGTGCATCAATGATTTCAGGAGTAGATTCCTTAGTGCCCCTTACCCATTTAGCCCATCCCCCCTCCCACGCTGGCTCCAGTAACCCTCTGTTTGTTCTCCATATTTTTCAGTCTCTTATGTTTTGTCCCCCTTCCTGTTTTTGTATTCTTTTTGTTTCCCTTCCCTTATGTTCATCTGTTTTGTCTCTTAAAGTCCTCATATGAGTGAAGTCATATGATATTTGTCTTTCTCTGACTAATTTCACTTAGCATAATACCCTCCAGTTCCATCCACCTAGTTGCAAATGGCAAGATTTCATTCTTTTTGATTGCCGAGTGATACTCCATTGTGTGTGTGTGTGTGTGTGTGTGTGTGTGTGTGTGTGTATACACCACACCTTCTTTATCCATTCATCCATTGATGGACACTTGGGCTCTTTTCTTACTTTGGCTATTGTTGAGAGTGCTGCTGTAAACATTGGGGTGCATGTGTCCCTTCAAAACAGCACACCTGTATCCCTTGGATAAATACCTAGTAGTGCAGTTGCTGGGTGGTAGGGTAGTTCTATTTTTACCTTTTTGAGGAACCTCCATACTGTTTTCCAGAGTGGCTGCATCAGCTTGCATTCCCAGCCTATGCATTTTTTAATGTTTGTACCCATCAGCCAACTCTGTCAGTTGCTCATAGATTTCTTCAGAATTATTCATAGAATTCATAGAATTCTTCAGAATTAAATTGAAATGTAATGGATTAAGAGATTTCCTATTTCTGCTTAAAGATACTTCAAAAATAGTGGTAAAGATCTGAGGTTTAAATGTTCTTTGCAAAATATTTTTACATGGATTCCAAATTTCCATCCCATTGTTAATTATTTTACTTTAGTTGATATGCTTGGAAATTGTCCTAATCAGATTTTAAATGTGTTGAGTAGACAATGACCGTTTGCTTTTTTTCCATGCCTAGAGGTTAGGTAATGACAATCTAGAAGGAAAAAAGTGGTTACTTGCCAAGACTTCAAGGCTAGGTAATATTTTTCATTAGTTTCCTTTTAAAGATTGGTTTCCCGAGGATTATTTTCTTTTGATTCCAACATTCATAGTCAGGCTAAACGGTTGTGATAATGGACAACTTGTAACGGCTGGTCTGATTTTCAAAGCACGTGGCATAATCTGCACTTGGTGTGCAGCAGAAAATACCACAAGCCATGGTCCACATCAAAGTCTATAATGAGGACATAAAAGATACGATTGTCATAACTCATTTAAAATTCTACATTTAAAATTCTACAATTTGATTCATTTAAGTTAGGGAGAAGACAATAATGGTCAGACACATGCCTTTTACATTTCTTTTGCTTAATAACACAACGGAGAAAGTTGAAGAAGTGATCTAATTTCTAAAAATGTATTATTTAGTCATTCATTCATTCATGCACCAAACGCTTAATGAATGCCTACAACAGCAAAATTCTTGTTCCTGCCTTCCTGTACTTTAAGGTCTAGTAAAGGTAGATATTGAATAGATATTCACAAAAGGAAATGAATAAATTATAGATAGTGACAGCTTTGATAGCTCTTTCAGGAAATGCAGTTAAGCAAGCCACTAAATTGAGTGGTCTCTTCCCAGTTTTAGGAATTAATGTATTAAGAATGAAGGGAAATTAACATCACTTGTTACATTCCAGACACAACTCCTACTCAATTCCTTCTTTTTGGCCACTGATTCTTTGTTTTTCTTTAAAAATACCCATGCAGCTCAGATATCTGATGGCTGAAAACTGCCAGATAATAGAAAATTTGCCTTTTGCTCACTATCAGATATAGGGGCTGTTTCTACTCAAATTTCATGATGGAGACTTACCAGGAAGTTATTTTTTTCTTGGTTTTCTTGATTGTATTTTGACATTTCATCTATGCAAAAGTAGGAGACAGAAGATACAGAAAAATATTTTTCAGAAGAGTCTGGTATTTTGAAATAGAACTAATGAATTATTTAAATGTTTACAACCACCATATACAGAACATCTTCATGAGATGCTATTTGTCTTTCTTTCTACTCCTTTCAAGAATCTGTATCTGGTTGATAAAATAAGAACAAAGAATAATGATAACTCTCCCTTCAGCCTAGAATTTACTCACTTGGATCCATGTTCATATTTTAAAAAATCTTACCTAACATCAGATCCACACTGCCATCTTCCCAGACGCTCTATTATTTCTGGATGTGAGATAACCAGAGGTCTGTTCCAATTTTTACCCTAAAGTTGAGAAAAACCAGGCCTTAGCTTTCTAGGTGTCTGATTCTTGATAACTTTGTTTATGGCAGTATTTGTTTCCAAGTAGTCACCAACATTCCTTAGAGGCAATACATGCTAATGTAAAATGTTGAGTCTGCAAAAATAAATGAGGAACTCTGGCTTCATGCCCAGTACACGTGAGGTCATAAAGGATGCTCTGCTGTAATGTGATTGTCTTCAAGTATGTCCAATGTAATTTTCCTCACAGACCTTCCTTTCCCTGCCTTTCCCACCAGTCTCTCTCTTCCCTGTGCATCCGTTTCAGCATCTGTATTAGTAGCCACCGTGTGGTAACTCTGCTCCACTGAATTGCTTCCCCCAGCTTGTCATTCAAATGTGTTTGCCCTAAATACCTCTTATTCCTCCAGCTTGACTTTTTTATCTACAAGAAATTAGACCAGAAGCTCATAAGAGTGTCATCTTAAGCCTGAGGCACATGGCTTTCCCTCCATCCAGAAGGCAGCTGACTCTATCTCCCTCAGGAAGAATGCCTTTCCTGTTCAGAACCACAGCTTACATTTCCCTCTGACAGCTGAGACTTTTTTTCTCACCCCAAGGTATCCGGGTTTTCTCTTCACATCCAACTCCTTGTTTCTCATTCACAGGGTCCTCCTCATCGGCCCTACCTCTTATCTGAATTAGCTGAATTAAAACAGTTGGAGCTCACACCTCAGGATCCCTGCTCATAAAACCATTTATACCTGAGCTTTAATTGGTGGCAGCATATTTTTTACCATGTTTTTATTTTGAGACTTTTCAAACGGGTAAAAAGTTGAACGATGTAATGAACACTCCTATACTCATCACCAGAGAACTTTTTTTGAGATGCTATTTTGTATCGCTCTCTGTAGTTTCCATTCTTTGATTTACGTGGATGACTAGGCCATTAGTATTTTGTAGCAGGGTGAAAGCAAAGGTCTCTAGAACTGTACTGTCCAATAAAGTAGCCACTAGCCACATGAGGCTGTTTAAGTTTACATTATGATTAGTTAAAATAAAAATTAAATCAGCAATTGCACTAGACACATTTCAAATCCATAGAGGGCAATTTCATCATCTCAGGAAATTCTTTTTTACAGCACTTTAGAAGACTTTTGGAACTTTTGTAAAGTAAAAGTTCTTTTATAAAAGATCAGGGTTTCTTGGTGGGTGAAAGGGGCCAGAGAAGTGCCCCTGAAGCAAGAGGGGAGAAACACTTTCCAGAGACAGAGACAGGGACAAAAGTGAATAGGGTCCTGTAATTTCAGGCATCCACCCCTGATCTGTGGCAGTGCACCCAGAGGGAGGGGAGACCTCATGTAAATGGCTGCATGGTGTGCCCAGTAGAACTGATTCTGTAATACTGACATCAGGCATCCACTGTAGTTTCTACAATAAGGATGTCATCAGAAGCTGTCACGGACCAGAGGATCAAGAAATTTCTCCCATTTTCTGAATACCATATGAGCCTCTTGGATTCTGGTTAAGTCCTGGGAGAGATGAATGTTAATACTGAGTGAGAATTAATTTCCTGGCAATCTAATGAGACTGATACTAAGCTTTGGATTTTATTAGATTTAAAAGAAGAAAAAGAAATGGAAGTTTTTTTGCACACACACATGAATTTTCAGACTAAATTTCAAACCCATTAGAAAATAGTGAGGGGCACCTGGGTGGCTCAGTTGGTTAAGCATCTGACTTCAGCTCGGATCATAATCTCACAGCTCCTGAGTTCAAGCCCCATGTCAGGCTCTGTGCTGACGGCTCAGAGCCTGGAGCCAGATTCAGATTCTGTGTCTTCCTCTCTCTCTGCCCCTCCCCCACTCACACTCTGTCTCTCCCTAAAGAATAAACAAACATTAAAAATTTTTTTTTTCAACGTTTATTTATTTTTGGGAAAGAGAGAGATAGAGCATGAACGGGGGAGGGGCAGAGAGAGAAGGAGACACAGCATCGGAAACAGGCTCCAGGCTCTGAGCCATCAGCCCAGAGCCCGACGCGGGGCTTGAACTCACGGACCGCGAGATCGTGACCTGGCTGAAGTCGGACGCTTAACCGACTGCACCACCCAGGCGCCCCAAGAATAAACAAACATTAAAAAAAAGAAAAAAAAATGTGAACATTGTCTTTGGTAATTATTTTAAATATACACATGTATTTAAATAGTGTATGGGTTTTTGGCCACTGGGGGACATCATTGCCCCATGCATAAGACAAGCAGTGGTTCGTAAACTTGAGCATACATCAGGATTACCTGGAGGGCTTATTAACACACAGATTGCTAGGGTGTCACCTGCAAAGGTTCTAGTTCATAGCTGAGGACCCAAAAATATGAATTTCTAACACATTCTCAAGTGATGCTGATCCTACTGGTCTGGGGACCATGCTTTCAAAACCATTGCTTTAAGTAAAAATTATAAAATATGATATTAAGACTATTTATTGACCAAACTTGCTTCATCATTAGGGTATTACAATGGATACAGAGAACAATCTAGATGCTAAAATAATAACTGGCCTAGCAAAGGAAGGTCATGTGGTATTTCAATAGTAAGAGCACTTTAGAAAGTCACAGTTTCTACATAGTTGAAGTTCATAGTTCTGTATAGTGCAGTGGATGGAAAGAAGTTTAAGACCAAAAACCTTCATGGCTTCTGAGACTAAATTAGCTGAAGTCTAGACAGAACTTGATCTCCAATTATTAGTTTAGAAGATGCTCTCAAGATGTGTACCTGAATATAACAGACCCTAAAACCCAATAATTTATTTCCAAACTGTAATTCAGACAGTATCAAGGAGACTAGATTTGGCAGGTTAATCCAGAGTTAGATTCTGTTTCAGAGTTGCATTAGAGACTGGGACGTGAACTCCCTCATGAAATACAGCCTTCCACAGCAGAAAGAAAAACATTTTTTATGGGTTCCTAAGAACTGGTCGTGACCTTCTGTAATGTTCGTATTTTTTTCTATCCCTAACAGTTATTGTACCAAAATTAATGTGTGATAGCACCTATCCCTTCTCATGAAGAAACCTTTGCATATTGTCTTAAAAGCCTAGAAAACTAATGTAAGGTTTACTTGATTTACCATGTTAATTATGGTAGTTTATTGTTTTATGCTGCCAGAAATTGGTTTTATTCTCCGAAAAATAATGTTTTGAAACTAGAATGGACATTGAAAATCCATGCCTTTTCAAGCCCTTCATTTTGTAAATGAGAATCTAATGTTCAGGACAGATAAATGAGTTCAAGGTGTTACAGATTTTATTGGAACAGTATTTCTGGTCTTCTGGAAAAATGATTGACAAATAGTAGTTTTGAAGTTTGAAAGGTTAAGTAAATGTTTGGATCTAATGATACATGCAGTAATATTTTATGAAAAAATATAAACCAAGTTTTAGCAGTATTTGTCTTTGGGCTTCTTATTTTCTACTGTGTAAATTTTATAGTCTTGATTTTGTTACAATAATCATGTTTTGCTATTGTCATGAAAAATAGAGATAATTTCTATTTCAGAAATAAATATTCCAATACTTTTGAATATTTTAAATGGAAAACTGTATTGTTAAATGAGATAACTTAAGTATAAATGTTCATAGATAATTAATTTAAATTACATTATTTATCATTCATAGGATACACAGGAATTGAGTAGCTTCATATGGGCTAACAGTATTTGCCATAACTCCTCATTTTCATTGTCAAGTAGGCATTTTCTTTGAATAATAATGTGATGATATGTGGTTCCCATCATCTGAAATATGACATTGTTATGTATGCTGCTTTGTGTTGGGTTCACTGCAAAAAAAAAAATGTGTTATTGGCATTATGTTTTTGATCCTAAATTTGAAGATATTGTGAGAAGAGTTTTCAATATTTATCCATGTTGGTAGGTTATTAACTTACTCAACTTTTAAAAAAGTACAGTGCTGGCACTGTCCTATACCATGTAAGATGGGCATGGTTTCTGCCTTTAGGTTATAGAACTGTTTTTCCTGTAAGAGATGTTGAGAGATGAAAAATTAAAGAGTGTCCTTTGATGGCCCCTTCTTCAGGGAGACGCACCTCTACCTAACCCAGCTGTCTAATAGAAACATAGAAAATGTGAATATGTGTGACCTACAAAATCCAATTTAGAAACATATCCAACAGAGAGACCTATAGATTTCACAAAAATCCAGGAACAAAGATATTCGTTACAACCTTGTAACTACAAAGCAAAACTGGAAAAATTTAAATGTCCATCAAGAAGTGGCCCATTAATTTGGGGCGCCTGGGTGGCTCAGTCGGTTGAGCGTCCGACTTCGGGTCAGGTCATGATCTCACGGCTTGTGAGTTCAAGCCCCGTGTTGGGCTCTGTGCTGACAGCTCAGAGCCTGGAGCCTGCTTCCAATTCTGTGTCTCCCTCTCTCTCTTCCCCTAACCCACTTGCATTCTGTCTCTGTCTCTCTCAAAAATAAATAAACATTAAAAAAGTTAAAAAAAAAGAAGTACCCATTAATTAATCTATAGAATGGAACATTGTGCACCATTTAAAAAGAATGAGGTAGATTTATATATGCCACTTGGAAATATATGCAAGATATATTAATTGAAAGGTCAAATTGCAGAACAACATGAAAATATTATGTTATTTATAATAACAAATAAAGAATATGTTTACATATGTATAAAACAATTCCTGAAGCGTTACTCAAGAAACTGTTCAAAGAGGAGAGTGGGAAAATAAGATTTTATATTTTTCTGTGCTGTTTTAGTTCTTTTTCTTTTCTTTTTTAAAATCTTTATTGATTTATTTTGAGAGAGAGAGTGTGTGTACACGCACACACACAAGGAGTGAAAGATCAAAGAGAGAGAATCCCAAGCAGGCTCTGTGCTGTTAGCATGGAGCCTGAAATGGGTCTCGATTCCACCAGTCATGAGATCATGACCTGAGCTGAAATCAAGAGTCAGATGCTCAACCAACTGAGCACCCAGGCGCCCCATTAGCTCTTTTTCTTAAATAAAAGGTATGTGTTATTTTTATAGCTCAGTCAAAAAACAATAGCAACAACAACATCACACTTCAGTGAACGTTGCAGAGACCCATAGGTACTGGTCCCATTCCTTACCATCACTTTTTGATTTCACATTTATCATAAGATGTTATTTGGGAGAAAAAAGGGTTCCATAGCCTTGCAATATTAGAATCGTCATTGGTCTAAAAGTTAATCATTCGTATGTGGTCTCTCTTGGGATTGGTAGTTTATATCAATAAATGACCACCAGTGGCTCAGATTGTCCTGCACAATGATACCAGTTGAAATCCAGCCCATGTCCCGATTGCCAAATCCTTTATCCCAGTGCAGAGTTGTTTTCCCCAGAGGAGAAAAGGGGATCTTTCCTAATTTTTATAAAGGTCTGTATGAGCCGATCGTGTCTCTGATGTTAGAACTTATCATATGTGCTGAAGATTAAGCTATTTTGTTCTGTTCATTCAGCCCAGATTTCTGGAAAGTATTTGGGCACTTCACAGTATCATACTGTATCAAACTCTAACTCGGGGGTGCTACTTGGTGATGCCAGCACATTCTGACCTTTAAGTATTTTATTAATTAAGTACTATCATCAACTAATGATGAGCTCCTGAGGTCCTTGAACCTTACCAGACTACCTACCGATAAGTCAGGATTTCACAGACTTTCTGCTGATGAGACTCTCCGGGGCGGGGGGGGGGGGGGGGGTCTTATTATAGCTTTCTCCCAGAACATTCTAACAGCATAACTCAATAGAAATTTTCAAGTCCTTTTCTAGAGATTCTGATTCAATTGTATTTTTAGCTATTTCCCTGGTAAGTTTCTAGAGTTAGATGTTTAAAAAAGAAAGAAAGAAAGAAAATTGCTCTAAGATTATTTTTTTTTTAATTTTTTTTCAACGTTTATTTATTTTTGGGACAGAGAGAGACAGAGCATGAACGGGGGAGGGGCAGAGAGAGAGGGAGACACAGAATCGGAAACAGGCTCCAGGCTCTGAGCCATCAGCCCAGAGCCTGACGCGGGGCTCAAACTCACGGACTGCGAGATCGTGACCTGGCTGAAGTCGGACGCTTAACCGACTGTGCCACCCAGGTGCCCCTGCTCTAAGATTATTGAAAGGTAAGAGAGTTTATGATAGACTCAGTAACTTGGCGCCCACCACTCTGAAGTTATCCTTGCATTGATTTGCCATGGCAATACCTAGACTTTAGTGTGGCAAAGAGGCAGTGTCATAACGTTGTGGGACATACCTGGATGGTACTAAATATCATGCAATTAACTGTGTACTGAGTTTTATTTGAACAAATCTAACATATGACAAATAGGACAAACTCTGCTGTGTTTGAATGAATGCATTCATTCAGTTTCCTTGTCTCTGAAAAAAATATTTCCAGGTACTTTCTCCATTCTCCATAAATCCTATTATCCATCTCTTTACGTATTTACATGATCATAACCTTATAGTTACTATATTTTGCTCTAGCTTTGCACCTATTTTAGGTTAGCAGTCAGTATAACTCAACAGACTTTTCCCTAAGGTTGGGCAAATGGCTGCACTTACAATTGAGGTTAATCAAAGGCACAATCTGTTTGCCTTTAGAAATTTGTGTTTTCTACGCCTGCAAGAAATACTGCTGAACGGGACATTTCTTCACCATCTTTGATAAAAGATGAGCATTAATAATGCAGTTAAGAATCAGGCCAAGTGATGTTGAAAACCAAGGTCCAAAGCCCTAATTCCTTTTAGAGGAATAAATTTAAAATGGCAAGCTCAATAGTTCCACCATAGCAAAGAACGGGGTGAGTATTATATAATCCTTAAGTCCTGAAGAGTTAAAAATCAATTTATGAACTTTTATACCTTGGAAATATTTATGTATATACATATCTATACCTATATCTATCTATCTACCTATCTATCTATGTCCTTTTCTTTACAGGTAATAGAGAGGTAGTGTATGTACTCTTATGGAGGGATATAATGCTCATCCATTTAAATATTTATTATATACATCCAATATTTCTATAATATACCAAGGTTGATATTCATTTATAACTCTTATGATGTTTTATTACTTCATATGTCTTATGTATAATGACAGCCCTCTGACATAGTATATAAGTAAAGGGGAAAATATCTTAGAGGGGTAAATAACTTGAAAATGGAATAATTTTGAGCAATGCTAAAATTAATTAATTTGTTTATTTGCTAAATATCCATGGAAAACCTTCTGTATGCAAAGCAGTGTAAAGACTAAAAGGTATTTAAGGCCAATCTGTGCCTATCAGACACGATGTGGTGTTTGTGTTCTTGTGGCAGAAGTAGAGAGGGAGGCTCGTCAAAGGAAGCAACCCACATTCCAAAACACTGCATCCTGGCAGTTTAAATGTCACACCAATGGCGTATATGAGGTGATCCTATGTCCTGGCTTGCCTGGGAGAGTCTGTGTTTATGCCTCTTGCTTTTGCATGATTATCAATAGTATCCTCCTTCACTCTCAAAAGTGTTTCAGTTTGGACGTATACATCCAAATCCCACGGAAGTTCATTGGAAAGAAATTTCTCTTGCAGCAATAAGAAACAAGGGAGCTGTCACTGAATTCTGAAGTCTGTGTTTGGTTTCAGTGGGGAGAAAATGAGATGAGGAAGGTACTCAAGGCTAATGGTGTCTCATCATTGCTCGCCTGGATTCCCCAGCGGCTTCTTAAATTATGTCACTGCGTTCTGTTTCCTTTCCTTTAAGTCAAAATATTCCCTAGTATCTTCACTTCTAGCTTTACTTCTTTTACAAACGTCTAAATGATTTTCATCACTATGCATTAAAGCCAAAGCCCCGACATGCACTTAGGGCCCTTTGTTATCTGACCCCTGCTTGCCCCTCAGTCAGTGTTATCACTCAGTCACTCAGTTATCACTTCATTGTGAATGCTCTGAACATGCCATCCTGTTTCCCATTTCCACATGTGTGTTTGGTCATCTCTCAGCAGGATAGACCTATATATAGCAATTACTATATGCTTGGAGGTGTTGATATAAGAGCTTTATTTGTATTAATTCATTTAATCCTCACAAGAATTATCATTACTGTTTTACAGATGACAAAATTGGGGCAACAAAGGGTTAAGAAACTTTTCCAGGTTATTCAGCTAATAAGAAGTATAGCTGATATTTGAATCCAGGCATCTGGCTCCAGCATCTATGCTTTTGACCACTATTCCATAATATTTCTGCTCTTCAGCCTGTCCTGCCCTTGTTATTCTTCAAACTCAGGCCAGAATTTACTGTTGTAATTGTGCCTGTATCCTCCTGTGGAGTTACTATCAATTCCTGTATATACTCTGTGATGTGTACTTAACTTCTTTTGCAGAACTGGAGGGATAGCTTACACAATAACAGATATTGGGAAAGCAGGTTGGCTTCTAGGTAGTTTTGTCGGTGGCTGAGAGGAATGGAATGTAGTCTAATAAGTTTGGACATATTAAGTTAAAGGTAATAGAAAATATGCAAGCATAAAAGATTGATAGAAAGTTGAAATTGTAGTACCAGCTCAGCAAAGAAGCTGATGGTGCTGTATAAGTCCAAAAGGAGAAAAAAAGTGAACAAATGGTAAAGGCAAAGAATCTAAAATACAGGAGGAGACCTAGAATAGTATAGGTTTTTTTTTAAATTTTTTTTTAACGTTTATTTATTTCTGAGACAGAGAGAGAGAGAAAGACAGAGCATGAACAGGGGAGGGTCAGAGAGAGGGAGACACAGAATCTGAAACAGGCTCCAGGCTCTGAGCTGTCAGCACAGAGCCCGACGCGGGGCTCGAACTCACGGACCGCGAGATCATGACCTGAGCCGAAGTCGGCCGCTCAACCGACTGAGCTACCCAGGCGCCCCTAGAATAGTATAGTTTTACGGAAGGCAAAGGAAGATGTGGTTTAATAAAGGTGTTGATGATCACCATCGAATTCTAATTATCTACCAAATATAATAAAGATAGATTAAGATCGTTGAATTTGGCTAATTGTAGTCTGACAGGGATAGGCCCCAGATTTGAGAGCACTAAAGAGAGAAAGAAGGTGCTTTGGAAGAATATGTATCAGCATTGATTTGGTGTTTGAATCTATAAGAGTCACATTTTATATCAGACAGCTTGATGAGGAAGGATAAAATCTGTAAGTTAATGCTTTCCAAAAACACGTGCACACATATTATGGCAACTTTAACACATAATAGTGAATTCATTAATAACCTAATGAGCAAATTAAAATTTTCTATAACAATGTATTTTTTCGTGAAAAATTTACACTTAAAATATAACTTCCTATAAGTTTACTTTAAGAAGATATTTGCAAGTGGCATATCTGATAAAGGGTCAGTATCCAAATATGTAAAGAACTTCTAAAACTCAATGCCCAAAAAACACACAATCCAGTTAAGAAATGGTCAAAAGACATGGATAGACATTTTTCTAAAGAAGACAGACAGATGGTCAACAGACACATGAAAAGATGCTCAACATCACTCCTCATGGTACAAATCAAAACTACAATGAGATGTCATCTCACACCGGTCAGAATGGCTAAAATTAACAACTCCAGAAACTACAGGTTTTGGTGAGGATGCAGAGAAAGGGGAACCCTCTTCCACTGTTGGTAGGAATGCAAACTGGTACAGCCACTCTGGGAAACAGTATGGAGGTTCCTCAAAAAGTTAAAAATAGAACTACCCTACAATCCAGCAATTGCACTGCTAAGTATTTACTCAAACGATAATATATAAACACACAAAATGGAATATTACTCACCCATAAAAATGAATGAAATCTTGCCATTTGCAATACATCAATGGGGCAAAAGAGTATACGCTAAGGGAAATAAGTCAGAGAAAGACGAATGCCATGTGATTTCACTCATATGTGGAATTTAAGAACCAAAACAAATGAAGATGGGGGAAAGAGAGAGACAAACCAAGAAACAGACTCTTAAGTAGAGAACAAACCGATACTTACCAGAGGGGAGGTGGGCAGAGCGATAGGTTAAACAGGTGATGGGGATTAAGGAAGGCACTTGTTGGGATGAGCACCAGGAGTTGTCTGTAAGTTTTGAATCACTAAATTCTACACCTGAAACTAATATTACACTGTATGTTAACTAATGGAATTTAAATAAAAACCTGGGGGGGGGGGAGAACTTTTTGGTCTCTATCCCTTATAAACAAAGCCTACATTTTTAGAAAACAACAGAATAAACAAAATGCTACAGTGTACAGTTGAATAGCTCTATGAATAATTTTCCCTTCTTAGCAAACATTAAATAGAGAAGATTTAATTCATGATAACCAGAAACAGAGTATATACAGCTTTGCTCCAAGTGGGTAATATTCTTTGTTCCTATATCTACCTTTTGTAAATATTTTCATCTTTTCCTTATAATGTTACTGATAGTAGCCAGCATAGCATTTTGAAAACTCAGTGTACTAAGGTCAACAAGATTATTCACAGCCAAGTTTTCTCATTGATATCATCGATAACTAAGAGTGAAGGTGGTCAGCATAGAACCCTGATTTCAGACGGTAATTTTTTAAAGGAATGAGTTAATGGGACAGTGCATAAAGATGCATCAGAGTTGAGCAAAATTAGTTCTCAAGATTAGAAGAACCAATTTTGAAAATGCAAATCCGGACAGAATGGATCAATAAAGAAGAGAGAGTAAAGATCAAGAGAAGGCAAACAGCTTATAGCGCAAGGTATCGATATATGTAAAAATGAATGGGGAAAAATGATCTCTGGACAGATGAAGGAAGGGGGAGGATGGAAGAGAGAGGGAGAGAGAAGGAAGGAGAAAGGATGGAAAGCAAAGACAAGGAGCAAAGAAGGGAATGGAAGGGAAGGAAAGGGATGGAAAGGGGAGGGAAGGAAGACATATTTTTCACTGGAGAGGAAAGAATTTGAGGAACTTCATGGCAATGTCCTCATGTTTCTTGGTGAGTAAGAGGTAGAGCTACCTGAAACTATGAGTGTTCTGAGGGGATGATAAAGGACTTGAGCAACACTGAGTACTCAGTTGACATTGAGGATTATTCACCTGTGATGTTAAGCATTTCTTGGTGATGCAACCTCTCCAGCAACTCTTGGTTGACTGGAATATTTTCTTCCTCCCATGCCTTTGCTGCCATATTGATTGAATCAATGTAAATTGATAACCTCGAAGAATATTCCCATGTGCCAGGAAGAACAGTATTATCAGCTGCACCTGATTGAAGCAATATTTTTGACTAAAAACATTTTAACAAATTCTTAGTGACTGAGAAACATTTATTTTCTTATAACAATATGAAATTCAAGTGCACACATGATAGAATATGCAATTACAAGACGTATTTGCTGTCTTTAATACAGTTTATTTAGTTCTAATCTGAACTTTCTGGTATCCACGTACAAACACACAAATTTATGGGGTCAGGTAATATTTGTCTACCCCAATGGTTCCTAGATTTTTGAATTCATGTACCAGTAAAATAAAAATGAGAGGAACAACACAAAGTTGCCAATTTTTAATCTGACCAAATAAAATACTAAAACAAATAACCTACTATCATTTATTCTCACCATAATTTCTAAAAAAAAAGCATTTTAACATAAAGATGATTTTAGTCTTCAAAAAAAGTATGAGACACAATTTTACAATTAAATTTTTAAATTGAATACATTAAATTTTATAAATATTTATAACATTATTGTTAATTTTCTGGCTTAAGTGTAGGCATATGAAAACCTTGTCATGGGGGTGCTGGTCTGTGGAACTGTGTTTGGGTTATTGGTTTATACTTAGAATGTCTGGGCCCCAGCTCAGAAAGTCAATAAACTACCTTCTTGTATGATATGGATAGAATTACCAGCATTTAGATTACAAAGCTTCAATTATGTCTGTCTAGTTTCAAACAGATGTCTTAACCACTATGTCACATCTTTATTTTAAAGTTGTCTTTTTTTTTTTTTTTTTAGCAATGTAAGGATTATCATGAAAGTCAAAGAATGTAATCATTTAAGTAATTTTAGAAATATGACTTCCAGGAAAAACAGAATTGTAGTTAAAATAAAGCGTTCTTTGAAATAATTGGAGATAGTATATCTAATTTTGAGGGTAGAAAATAGGGTTAACACACATACATACACACTTAAATAACACATAACACAACAGGAACAAAAAACTCTTCCCTTCCCCAAAGATATACCACATCTATTACTATATCTATCTTTTAAATATACACACATACACATAGTACATTTTCCTTTGAACACATTTTCTTTTGAGAATGAATTGCAGACATCATCCCATTCACCCCTAAAAAGTATGCATTTTCCAAGAAGATATGACCTATAGTTATAATAGCTGCATTAGACTTAATACAGTTAGAAAAATCAATTTTCATAATACTAATAATGAATCAACAGTCCGTATTCAAACTTAGTTTTCTCAACAATATCTGTAATTGATGTTATTTTGCCAGTCTAGTATCCAATCCAGAATCATTAGTTTTCATAGCTCTTCAACCTCAGGCAGTTTCTGACCTTCCTTTGTTTTTCATGAAATTAACATTATTTTATAGAATGTCCTCAATCTGATTTTCCTTATGGTTAAGTTCGTGTAATGCAGCTTTGACCGGATACCAAGAAATCATGTGTCTTTTTCAGTGTAGTTGGCAGTATAATTGATGATATCTTTGAAGGTAGGACCTGCTAGATTTTTCCACTATAAACTCTCCTTAAAAATTTTTTAATTAATGCGAAAGAGATACTTTGAGACAATGTAAATTTCTTATTCCTCATCAAACTTTCATTCATGAGTTTAGCATTCATTATTTTTGCATGAATCAATTGTCATTCTCAAGGTTGCCAAATGGTGATTTTCTAACTGTAGTATTTCTTCTACACTTGTTAGTTAAAATTCACAATAAGGAAGAGGTTTTTGCTTTTGTCCATTTATTTATATCAGTATATACTTATGAATTCTTATTTTATTAAATAGGTTGTAATCTACTACTATCGTTATCTTTTCTGATTCTCAAATTCCCCCAGTTTTGACCAATGAGAACCTCTTTCAAGCCACTGTCTTTGTCCCACTGATGTGATTCAACATTCCTTGAGCATTATATTACTTTTTGGCACCACAAGTATTATGTAAAATAATACCAACATGACTATGGTAATTTATGATTCTGTTTCACTAGTTCTTTTTGTATTTGGAAAAGTACCAGTAACTACTGGTGTGGATGTGGAGTATAAAAAAATCTGTAGAGATTTTCCTATAATCCTTATTTATGTTGGTTGGAAATGGGAAGTACTTTTCAGCCACTAATAAATCGGTATTTATTGTCGTGTTGTTTTAAAGTGATGTTATGAGTGTAGAAGGATAAGAAAAGTAGTGCATGACTGCTCCTTTTCCCATCAAGGCCATGTTCCCCCTTCTAGCTTCATAACTGAGATTGTACTATCTGATGACAGGTGAGGGCTTCTCTTTCCTCATAAATTTAGCTAAGGATTTTAGACTGTCAGTCTTACTGTCCAGACCACTGTAGTAACCTTTCTATGATCTCTATGAATTGAATTCTTTGGTTGACTTCAGTGGAGTTTCTTCAGTTCCTGGTCTTTTATGTATAGCCAGTTAGATTGAGTCTCCAAGCTGACCTAAAGCAGATCTTTGCCTTTTGACCCATTTCACAAGCTATTTAATTACTGTGTCGACAGGACAGGAGATGGGTGAAACAGAGAATGTTGTCATGAAGGGGCCATTTGAAAAGGCATCAGCAAGATTAGGGGAGAGCTACAAGGAATAGAGAAGTCCAGCCACAGGTCTAAGAGAACAAGTAGGGGAGTGAAGACCAGAACCCCAAGTAGCTTTTGTTGTAGGATGGGATTGTCTGACCAAAAGTATAACTTTATGTTGATAAATGCACCACTGCCAACCCAGAGCAACTCAGCAAAGAAGGAACTGGGGAATAAATACCCAAGTTAGCTCTCTCCCACTGGTGCTTTCCTTGATGGTACTTTCCTGCTGGGACTTTCCATTAGCCAGACCAGTTGGGAGCCAAAGGGTAAGAGAGCAATGTAGAAAATCACCCTTCCACAGAGCAGGAGGAGAAGCCTGGAGAGTGGTTCTAGAGGAGCAAACAAAATATCCTACTGACACATAGCAACTTTTAATTTTTTAAATACAGATTTGAGGGCTTCTTTTCGTATCTCAAGAGGCCATCTACCATGGCTCTGGCTCCCATACTTTTTTTCCAGTGAAAGCTACCAGCTTATGCTCTGACATGAGTTCCTTCTAGCGGAAGTCACTTCCTACTGCTTGTAGCCCTTGGGAGGTCATTCCTCCCAGTCCCATTTCTACCCCAGGGTTTCTGTCAGCTCAGGTAGACTCACTATGTGTTTGTGTCTTTCCCTTTCTCCCCCAATTTGTAGAATAAAATATCTTCATTTTCTTATAAAATGCTGTTAACAAAAAGTAACTAGGCAAACAATAAAATAAAAAATGTAACCTTTATTAGTTTTGCACATTTTTAATGTTGGTTAGCATCATTTAGGGTAATAGTAGCATTTTCCAGCATGCAGTTCACGAATACAGTTTATCTAAGTAATTTTAAGAAAAAGAGGAGCCTATGGTTTGCTTCTGTAAGAAACACAAAATATCCTGATGTAATTGACTATATAAGTTCACTACTCTCTGTTCTTGTGGAAAAAAATACGTGAAACCTGCATTATATTTAGAGCAATCTAGAGCAGGATGACTCCAAAGAAATGAAAACATAAACAGAAATTAGAAAAAAAAAGGACAAAAATGAAAAATAAGCACTACCTTCAATCAGTTTGTGCAGGCACTACCAAAAATATAACTAAAATGTTATACCCTTTTCCAATTGCAGAGCATAATTTGGACGTGGCTTGTGAACCTATTTTGCCCCTTAAAATTATGAAATAATCTAAAATTAGCAAATTTAATAAAAAAGCAGAAGTCTACAACTACCCAGTCTTGTGTTCATTTCTTGTTTAGCAAATGTCTTCCATGAAAAAGTACTATGGACAGAAAGTAAGAAAAGTGATTGTGATATCAACCCGAAGATAATTTCCTCTTCATATTTATGTACATAATGCTGAAAAATAAAATAAAATGACTTTTTACAGTATTTATATTTGCTTATAAAATTCTAAACACATTTTTAACAGGTTAAGCAGTGTTTGTTTTTTAAACATGTCTGTACAGTCTGGCTATACATCATATGTTATCCACTTAAAATTTAAAAATAACCAAAGAGCTGTTAAAGTGCGGCAAACTATTGCTTAATGACTTAAAGAAATGAGATCTGTTGAACAATTTCCTTGACTTTACCACTGACATATGGTTTCTCATAAATGAGATTCTGAGCAGTGGGAGAAACCAGATACAGCAGCATGGTAATATAAACATGCATTGATAGCATCCAAACTATCTATAATGGTACAGAATACATTATATTACCTGTGTAAAGCTTGCACTCTACATTTCTTGTGGTACATATTTGATGCAATAAATACTGTGCTTAGGTCATTATTTGTTTGCCCAAACGTGCACCACAGGGTAAAATGACTATTTACATAATAAATAGCATTTCATTAACATATACAGTTGTCAACCTGCTGAGCTGAAGATGGCTAAATGAAGTGCAGGATTAAGCAGAAATTTATAAAGGGTTCTTTTGGTCAATTCAGTCTTCGGGGAGAAGCAATGCTCATTTTTCAGTTTTTTTTTTAAATACGATAAACAGAAACACAACATTTATGACTCCAGACATTTGAATGAAGTTTGCACCTGCTAAGATTTAATGGCCTACCCCCTCCCCCCGCCCAAAATGATCCACTTGGTCTGGTGGCTGGATTTGATGAAACAAGATCAACAAAGCACCTCCAGTTATCACCCAATTACCCCTCCCAGGAAGATGGATGGAATTTAAGAACTCATGGTTTTCCTTGTGACTTTTTTTTTTCATGCATGATCTCTAAGTGCAGCATGCCCTCATGCAAACCACACCTTTGTGCAGATGGGAGGCCATGTGATTGTGATAACCCCGGTGGCATACCTGTTGAAGAGACCCTTTGTCTATTTCACAACAGAAACCCCATTTACAAAAATAGTCACATATAATAAACAACATATGGATTAAAAAAAAGATGAATCCCCTAACAGATTTTGTAAAAATGTGACAAATGTGGCAGTTGAAATGCAAAGAGTGGATACAATTACTACACTAAAGTGTTTCATGTTAAACAACCCCCAAATTATAGGTTTGCACCCCTTTGAACTGGTCCCTACAGTCTGAGTAGCCATTTTGTCTCTTGTCTTCAGCAGTGTCAGCTGGTAGTGAGAGCAGTAACCTCCTGTCAAGGTCGTCTCCCCTTTACACAGAGTCACAGTTTTCTGACAAGGGGTCACTGTCTTATAGTAGGCACTGACCTTAAGTAGATTTGTGTAAAAACAGTCAGTTTGGCATTGACCTCCTAAAGGAGTCCTGTTGACAAAAATACATCACCTTCACAGGCTGTAAACAATTGTCACCCAATTATTCTTATTTATTTTCATTTACTTCCCTTTGGCTTTTTCATCTTTGCCTTCTTGCTCATGCTTTTCCACGATTGGCTTTGTTACCCGATCGTAGGAAGGTGGACAAGCTGCTGTGGACATGGTCAGATCAGTTTTCTCTGTAATAGAGTTTTCATTTATTCTGTCAATTATCATGTCTTCTTTTACAAGAAGGTTAGCCCCACCTTTGATTTTATTTTTATTATAGGTAAATGAAGCTTGTTTTACAGTTCGCTTTAAAAGGTGGCGCCTGTAAGCACGCTGAATAATTACAGCAGACACCTCCTCTTGTTTCCTTTTTAAAGTCGTAGTTATTGGCTGATAAGAGACCTTTGATGGATTAGAAGCCATGAATCGCTCCTCCATCTGTATTCGAAGGGCATCCATCTCTCCACTCTCTCCCAGAACCCGCTTTGTAAAAGCAAATAAGATGTCAAGACAGTGGATCCGGTCCCCACTGACCATGGGCAGGTCCATGGCAATGAGCTGGAGTTTGTTCGGTTGCGGCAAATTGAGAGGGGGTTCAAGAGCAGCTGCAAACTGAGATAGTTTTTCAAATTCCATGAACTGGGTGGCATCAGGATCAAACTTCTCCCAAACCTCATAGAACATCTCAAAGTCATCCTCACTCAGGGGCTCTGCACTTTCCTCAGTAGCGACACTGAAGTTCTCCAGGATGACAGCGATGTACATGTTCACCACAACTAGAAACGATATGATAATGTAACTGACAAAAAAGAAGATCCCCACAGATGGGTTCCCACAGTCTCCCTTAACAGAGCTTCCAGGGTTAACTTTATTAGGATCACAGTCAGGTGGTTTACTGTTGAGAATAGGTGCTAGCAATCCATCCCAGCCAGCAGAGGTGGTAATTTGGAACAGGCAGATCATGCTGTTGCCAAAGGTCTCAAAGTTGAACATGTCATCAATTCCAACTTCCCTCTTAACATACGCAAAGTTGGACATTCCAAAGATGGCGTAGATGAACATGACCAGGAAGAGCAGGAGGCCGATGTTAAACAAGGCGGGAAGGGACATCATCAGAGCAAAGAGCAGCGTGCGGATCCCCTTCGCCCCTTTGATCAGACGCAAGATTCGACCAATCCTGGCGAGACGGATCACTCGGAACAGGGTAGGGGACACGAAGTATTTTTCTATCAGCTCGGCCAGAAACATGCCTGTGGATAAAAAATGAGAATACCAACCTTGAAGTTATCCACTAAGATAATCAAAATTTTGTTAAGGCTCTAAGGTAAAGTTCAGAATCCTGAAATTCAGTTGCATAATCTTAAATTTGAAATACATATAATATACATATAACTGTATATAATATATATTATTAATGAACTTTAATTTTGACATTCAGTATTAAATTCAACTCAGTATTTGTTATAGACTCAATTGTGTCCTTCCTCCTCACTACCCCCCATTCACGTTTTAAAAGTCTAACTCTCCAATGCATAGTATTTGGAGAAAGTTTTGAGGGGATAATTACTTTTAGATGAGGTCATAGGGTGGGGCTCTCATGATAGGATTAGTACCCTTGTAAGAAGAAACACTAGAGAACTATCTCCTCTCTCTCTGCCCTATGAGGACATACAAGAAGGTAGTCATCCACCGGACAGGAAGAGAGCCCTCACCAGAAACCCACTATGCTGGCAGCTTGTTCTTGGACTTCTATCCTCTAGAACTATGAGAAAATAAATTTCTGTTGGTTAAGCCACTCAGTGTGTGGTAAGTTGTTATGGCAGTCCAAGTTAAGACAATGTTCAGAAATAATTTTACGGTACTTTTGACTTTGAGGGATGTCTAAAGACTATCTTTAGCTTACATAAAATCTCAAGACTAAATATAAAAAAAATAAGTTAAAAATTACCAAGTCTGTCTGAACAGCAGTGGCCAAGGATATAAGTACATATTTATATGAATACAATTATTTTTTTTTCTGAAATTGCCTATTCAGTCCTTACCCATCTAAAAGTAACTACGTTTTTAATACTATTTTCATTTCTCCATGAACTTGGTACTTGCCTGAGCTTCCACTATAATATTTTTACATATGATATATATGTGCTGCTACATTTCTAAAAGGATCCAAGCTGGTGCCCTTTCTGGTCTCCTGCGTCTAACGTTGGTCTCTCAGCCACTTCTTTTAAGATTTTTTTCTCTATTTGCTTTTTAGATAATGAAGTAACAATTGAACTAATTTCCTGATTGGTTCAGAAAACCAAGGTCTTTCAAGTTACACTGTCTCATTCTAGAAAAGTGTTAGTCTAAGTGTGTGTGGGTGTGTGAGAGAGGGAGAGAAAAAGGATGATAAAGAGAGAGTGAGATAGAGAGAGGTGAATATAACCTTAGTACCCTATCCACAACTGATTGCACCATAGATTACTTTAGAAATCAAAGGATACCTGCAATATACAAGTTGGATATAAAACCAACTCCTTAAGAGGAGGTAATGGCATGAAAATCTACCCATCAGAGGTGCCCCATATTGAATGGTAAAATGTTGACCCAATCATATTATCTGGTTTAGGAAAGAATGAATACTTTAGGCCCACAGATACACTTCTCCACTTCCCTGGAGCTAGAGTTGTATCTTTAATGAGATGAGCTGTTACTGATGTGATGTGTTGTACATTCCAGACTTTTAAGTATATAATGATAAAATGATGTCCCATACCACCTCGCATCCCCTTGTGCATCATTACTATAACTCCATTTCAAGGTTACCTAGAAAATCTCTACCTGATACCCTTAAAGAAACTTCCATCTGTCTTTGCTAACATTCTGTTCTTATCTTTACTTTTTTTTCACTCTATGCCTTTCTTTATCTTCACACCAGCTTCCACTCCTGTCTATATGCTATTGACTCTGTGTCTATATCTCCAATGCAGTGTCTTTCCTTAGGACCAGACTAAATTTTTAGTTCTCTTCTCAACAGAATCATCTAGATATTATATAGCCTACTTAATCTAAACATGTCAAAAACATTTTTGATCTTAGTTAATAGCATATTCCTAGTTCAAATTAATGGGAACATACTAGATCCACAAATAATATACCTAATCTAAAATGGTGAACATAGGATACAATATTGTACATACAGCAGGAGCCTCATTTTGTAAGAAAAAACAAGCACACCTGGATGAAACATATAGAAAATTTCAGAGTAGTGATTTCTGAGTGGTGGGATGACCTCTAATTTAAAGCAAATGTTACAACTTTTACTTTTATTGAACAGCATTGAAGAGATGTTAAATACTTCTTACCTACAATGGAGAGAATGACGACCACAAAATCAAAAATATTCCAGCCTATGGTAAAATAATAATGGCGGAGGGAGATGAGCTTCAGCACACATTCTCCAGTGAACAGCACAATGAACACCAGGTTGATGCGCGACAGAATGTTTGTCACATATTCACTCTGGTCATCTGTTTCTACCATCATTGTGACCATGTTGAGACAGATAAGAATCATGATGCTGATGTCAAAGACTTGTCTAGTTACAAAGTCAAAGACCATTCCTTGAAATTTGTTCTGTAGGGAAACAAGAAAGCTTTTTAGCAACGTAGGAGTTTTCCTGTACATATTAGCATCTGCCTAAGTACTTTCTACATTGGTTAACTTTCTAATATTATACATAGTAACCACTGACTCTGAATGGTGTAAAAGATGGCTTGTAACACATTAATTTTAAAAATTTAATAACCTAAACTTCTATTTACCGATGGGTATTCCGCAGAATAATGATCCCTGTCAAAAGTGTACTTCTGATAAAAAACATTGCATACTATACTCTTCACCCAGAGGCACAAATGTATATTAACATATTAAGATTATGAGAAATAAAGAAACCTGCCTAATTTTATTTTACTAGAATATCCCATGATCAGTTGGACCATGCAGGCATCTCAAAATATAGTATCTAGCAACATTCCATTTGTCTTATTCTCAAAGAATTGCTAAAGAGAACTTGGGATTTCCAGGACACGTCTATAACATTATGCATTTAAAACCTATGGATGGCAATATTGATGTTCTTCCACCAAAAGTCTTTGTTGACTGTCAGACATAGAATGCTGACCCTACACAGGAATAATCAGACCATAATGACCTTCTTTATACTTTGATGTCAAAAATTAATGTCCCCATCACTGATCTGTCATTCTGCCCCTCATTTCTGCCACTGTTAGTCACTGCAGGGCATTGTCTGGCTCATTTCCTTAGGCTGCTGAGGAATTCTGAGGATATCTTCTATCTTACATTTTTCTACACATAGTTGACCCATTTCTACTTCCAGGGTTAAGGTTTAGTAGAGAACAGTATGTATTTCTCATCATTTTCAAGAAGGCAACTGTTGGATGGCACAGTATGAATGTTCACTAGTATTTTGTTCCCTAATGTGCCTCAGGAATTATTTTAACTTCACAAATCATCATCACAAAAATCAATACAGTGTAGGATAAGGCTTCTCCATTTCAGAGGAGTTGTTTGGTTGGTTGATCATGGAAGCATGAGGATTGTTAGTTATCACCATGAATTGTATTTATTGCCCTTGATGGCTGAAGACATTAGTAACTTCTAACTATATAGCCATCTAGAAGACATTAGTAACTTCTAACTATATAGCCATCTATATGAACAGCAGATACTAGAATTCTTTTTTTCTCCACTCAGTACATCTAACGGACAATACAAGGGAAGTAAGATGTTATTTCACTCAGCACTTCATTACTTTGTTAACCTAGCAGAAAATTGCATGCTTTTTAATCCCATCCAAATTTTATCCCTCTTCTTAAGATGACTCAGCAACTACTTTTGAGTTCTGAACAGCTTTTTCTTGTGCATAACACATTGTTTATGTGCCTTCACCATTTAGGTTGGATTCTAGTTGTGTAATTAGAAGTCCCCTGAAAACAAGGATGCATTTTTCTGCTGTGTCTTTTTCTTTCTGGTCTCTCTTTTTTTTTAAATTTTTACCATTACCATAAAAGGTATGAATTAATGATATTCTAAAAATGGAAGAAATCTTTGCTGCTGGAAATGTTAGCTGCTATCTCTTCTGTAAGAAAACACATGCAATTTTTTGTCTTTGTTTATTTTTTTCCCGTATCATTTGGTATTTCTTACTCCTGGTCGAGGTATAGGCTTTTGTGGCTTTTTTGATCCCAATTTTTTCATTGCATTATAGTATTTCTTCTGTTCTTCTGTCATAAAGATATCTTGACCTCCAAAGTATAGAAAAGAAAAATAAAAACTGGTGAAAACTGTGCCCCTTTGCACATAATTTTTCAATGTTAAACTTAAAACAGGAAAAGGGTGGTTAAAAAAGGAAACAGATAAAATAATTAAGTCTAGAATTTTAAATTTGAAAAATACGAATTGCATTTTTTAGGTGCTACAGTATTATTTAATTCTCACAGTCATCCAACATTGACTTTATTACTTTCAGTATTATTTTATGGCATAATGAAAACAAGCAACTGAGAGGCTAAGTATTTTACCCAACACCATATAATAAGTGAGTGATAAAATGCGATTTGCTGAAACATGAAATAATAAGTTTCTAATGCTAGACAGACTGCTTTTCAGAAGTTAAAGACAATCATTTTCTTATTCCAGTGCGGCAATGCATTAGAGTATGTATATTGTAGGATGGGTTAAAGTTATTATAATCCACCTTCACTCAGCCAAGAATTGGAACAAAAGGATAAAAAGGAAACTGGCCAAGTTGGTAGAAGTGTTAGGGATCAGAGATCATTAGTATGGCAAGGATGTGACAGGCCAGGAGGTACAGAGGATTGCAACCCAGGCTAATAAGTGATATAAAGACCTGACATTGATCATAGAATATATTAATAACAATAAAAGGGGGTGGGGACAGGAATTTTCTATAGAAAATGGAAGCACTCATACAATAACAAAATATACTGAACAAATAAGATGAAGGAATAATCAACAAGGAAGAAATATAAATGACAAAAAGCACCGAAAACATGTTCAAATCTACTAGTAATAATAGACATAAAAATTAAAATTAAAAGCAATTTTCATTTATCAAATGTCAAGTATTAAAAACAGAATGTTTGATGCCAGTGAAGCAGCAGTGACCTGAGCACATCCATACACTGTTATTGAGACTATGAGCGAGCATATTGTTTGGAGGAAGCAAAATACTTTGGAAATTTGTCTTAAGACAATAATTAAATACTAATTTTTATTTTTTATTTTTTGGCACAAAGACTTTTGACTAGGTACTCTTTAAATCATTAAAGATTAGAAACAACATAAATCATCAATTTTTGGGGAAATAGTTAAGTAAATTATGATAATCTACGTACAAAGACTTAACAAAATGGGAAAATACTTATGTTAACTCAAAAAGAGAATTTATAACTATAGATAAAATAATTTTGATAACAAGAATATATGTTTGAAAAGTGTGAACAGAAAAACATAAAGTGTGAATAGTGATTACTCCCAAGTAATGGTATTTCTTTACTTTTCATACTTTCTATAATGTGTGTATATAATCAGGATGATAAAATGGGCTTTATAAATGATAATAAGATAAAGAGCTGTTCAATTCAACACTGGGACTAATATTTTATAATTAAATACCAAGGAGAAGGAAATAGAAATTATAAAAAGATCCAATGAAGGAAAAAATGTGAAAAGAAACACTAGGAGATGCTTATGCAAATCTTTTGCCTAATTTATTGCAAACATTCCAAGGGTTTTCACTGGAAAGAATATTTTAAGTAGGGGAATTACAGGGATAAAACAATGAGTTGACTTTGGAAAAGGGGCATATGCTGTGTTCTTTTCTAGTTTTTTTTTCTAATTATTCTCTTCAAAAGGACTGAAAATGTGGCCCCGGCTAAAAAAAAAAGAGAGAGAGAGAGAGAGAGAGAGAGAGAGAGAGAGAGAGAGAGAGAGGTTTTGTGTGTGAACCTATGTACAGGAATGGAACCCAGTCATTCTTGGCTTTCTATACCCTGAAGGAAATGGGCTGTAGATGGTAGAAGGAACGGATGAAAAATAGATTTTAATATATATGCCCATTTGGCTTCTGAATCAAAGTACTCATTTAGTGGAGAGAATGCTTCAAATAATTTTGCTATCTTAGTGAAAGAGAAAATATTAGAAATACTTATCTTCTTTTTTTGCTGGTTGAAATTATCTATGATGACACCAATAAACAGATTCAAGGTGAAGAAGGACCCAAAGATGATGAAAATAACAAAGTAAAGATACATGTATAGACTGTCCTCATACTTAGGCTGGAGTTCCACCTACCAAAGGAGAATAGTTTGTAAAATGTCACAATACATTTTGATGCTAGAAGTCGTTGGTGCATTTTCACGAGAATAGAAAAGAAAATGCCTAGTAATACTTAGCAGTACTTTTCTTTTTCCCTCTGAATCAGCTGCCTCTAAAAAAAGTCTCTGAAATTAGCCTTTAGAGATGTTTTCATGTAAAAAATATAGTTATTATGACACTTTAGAATCTATGTTTTATAACTATAAATACAACTAGTATCTTGCTATTTGGATAGTAGAGTGCTAAATTTGGTAAAAGATTTTTAGGTACTGAGTTTTAATAATTTAAAAATTATTAATGAAAAATTTTATTCTAGTGAATATGTATAGACTATGCTTAGACACAACTATTTGTGTATGCATGAATTTATTTGGTAAACAAGAACTGAGTTATTCATTTAGAAGTTCAGCATCATACCTTTAACATTACAATAGTCCTTGAATTTTTTAGGACATATTTTAGTAGACATAACTGGACACCCATCTTATGAATCCTCAGTTGATGATTCAGTCTTTAGATTTAACTTCCAGTAAATTATCATTGAGCTACCGCATATTACGTAGTAAAGGGTAAATGAGTCACAATAGATAGTTCTCTAATAAATTCATGTCCTTCTAAAGATAACACAGTTAAAACCCACCAAACACCCAAAACATAATTGTAAGTAACAAATGAAATGACACAACTCTGGTGGATATCAGGAAAGCACTCAACATGAAACTAAAGCCACTTATGGAAGTGCACATTAAGAAAGTTAAGTGAGCCCTACCAGGTCAGTTTAAAGATTACAGAGAGAGAAGTTAAACTTTATGATAATAGACTAAACAATAGATTGGACTTCCAAACAATAGATTGGACTTCAGAATGGAAAGATGAGGACTGACAGACCAGACTAAATTTTACAAACTTTTGAAGAGCAGAGTTGGAATAAGCATGGATTTAAGTTCTCTTCCTAAAGCCTGAAAGAGACTATTGTAGGAGAAACCAAATAAAGTAGGTCTTTACTTTGGTGATATAAACTTAAAGGAAATGTTAACCACAGAAGTGATAACATCATTGGTAAAGGCTCCAGTAAATTTATAGATGCTGAAATCATATACAAGAACGAATGTAAAAGGGATTGTTATAGAAATCTAAGGCTGCCTGGACAACATTCATAACTTTTCACACTGTCTACTACTTATGAAGAGTAACTATACGTTTCAACTACCGATACTGATCATATATTTTTTCACATTTGCTCCCATATGCTGATTGTATAATTAGTAGATAAAAAGAAAGCAAAATAGAAAAATATTTAATACAGGGATATTTGTCAGTTGTTAAACATATGAATGTATTCATTTACCTTTCAAAATAATTTGTTTTCATTTATTTTAGTAAGATCTTTCTGATAAACACTGCTATATTTGAATATTAATTTGAGCCAATTTTTCCTTTTTAAAAACAATCATCATAGAATCATTCCATTTTGCTGCTATGCCCTGTTGAATTAATTTTAGAACCTAACCAATGTTACAAAAAGGCAGGAGATAAGGAATACTTACATTTCTGGAATCAACTGCTGCATACATTATATCCATCCATCCCTTAAATGTGGCCTATTAAAAAGGACATGCATGCTTTACTTTGGAATAATTCAGACCTAATGTTTAATAAATATTCTTATTTATGTATTTTTTAAAAGGAACAATGTGAAAGACAGTTCAAAACAAGTTTTACATAGAGTTTGGACCAATACAATATCTTAGTAAGGCTTTTCATTTCTAAAACACACAACAAACAAAAATCGTTATTTGATATATCCTCCTGCGTGATAACTAACTCACAAATACTTCTCTACTCCTTAGAGTTAATGGAATAATGCAAATTTAAAGTGTTATAGAAATTTGGTGGAATACTTTTAGAAAGCTTTACAAATGCCAACACACTTGGAGATATCTGTAGCAGCAAAACAATTACAATTTAGATCTACAAATCAATCATTACATTTAGATCTACTGCAAGGTGATGAAAGTGAAAGTTTAACATTTCTCTTGATCATAACACTCTGAGGATCATACGGACATGTATAAAGTCAGAGTTGCAACTATTCTTTTAAGAATTTTGAAGCATAGCACCCAGAGATCATCCTATATTCTACCTTTTCCCCTGTAGTTTTAATGAAAGTGAGTTAATATGGGTAAAAGTAGAAAATAATACAGTAGATACTTGGCATTCTCAGATTCAAGATGGATCCCAAGTCTAGTAGCTTATAGTAACTTGTTATTTGTCCCGGGACATAAATTTTAAGCCCTGAGAGTCTGAGAGGATTGTTTTTAGCTACTGAACAAGTCTAGAAAGCTTTCAGCATCTGTATCCCAACACATCTTCGTTTTCATAACACTAACACTAGTGAAATGGTGGATGTCATGGGAAGAAAGCCAAGGAAGGGTTTGTGTGATGGCAATGGAAAGAAAGTAATGATTCTTAGCTACAAAATAGAAGCTATCTATCAGAGGGGGAAATACTGAATGTCAGTGGCTGAGGTCAATGACGGAACAAGTCCATTACCCACTAGGTACAGGCACAGAAAAAGTGATTCATAGAACCATTTCAATGAGTTACTCATCAACAGAGGTGATTCTGTACAAACCCAACTATAAAGTAGTACTTTAGAGTTTCTTTAGTGGCAGAATTTATCTAATGGCTGCGTGCAAGATCTTTACCCTACATTTTCAGAATTATTTATCATTTCAAGGACCTGCTTCAAAATTTTTTTTCTTTTCTCAATTTTATGGAGGAAGTGATACACTTAGGTGATATTTACAAGTGTGGTTATTAATTAAGGGTTAGGATAAATTCTCAAGAAAATGTCACCATGTGTCCACTACAATATTTAAAGAAATCATACTTCCAGATTTTTTTAAATCCCTATTTTAATTGCATAAACATTCAGAGTAAGTCAGAAACATCCAGAAGTGAAATAAGAATTTCCAACAAGAAGGTGGGAAGAACTTATAAAGGAATCATAGTACAGACACCTCTGAAAGAGAGGTAAAAGGGTTTTTGACCCACGCAGGTTTGTTTGCTTGGTTAGTCTCTTGGTTGAGCAATTGAAAACATGATCCTGGTGAAGAGAAATAGATTTCTGTGCTAAAGCCTCTGTAGAGAAACAATGAAAGAACTTTTATAGTCTGTTTTTATTCCTTAGGCTGAGTTTGCAGTGGCCAAAATAGAGCAGTATCTTACTATGTTTTTTAAACAATCTGGATTCTGTTTTTACCCACTGCTTTGTCACGATGCACCTGCTGCCAAAAGCAGCATCAAATGCAGATGTTTATAGGGCCACCATCTTTTATGTTTTTATAAATTGCAAACGGTTTTTCTTTTGTGCAAATCAGGCTTAGGGGAGCCGGTAGTAAAAAAAACATTAATATTCAGATACTTACGTATTTAAAGTAGTAAGTACAATAAGGATACTATTATTATGTATAGTAGACTTAAGTAATTGTTCTGAAATGTCATTTGAAGTGAGGCCACAGCTGCTTATATTTCATTTCTGGGTTCAGGCACTACCCTGTATTATTTGTATTTCACTGTGAGGATCCAACCCTAAAACCTCAATATCATTCCCTGGTCTTCAAGCCAAATCATACAACTCAGTAGCAGTTAATTGCCACCAATTACTTATAATCCAATCAGGTGTGTTAAGTATGTATGTTTGGGGAGGGTGATCCATCAGTGGAAAATGCTTTCTAATTGCAATAGAAAAAAATAAAGCAAACTTACTGATTTATTCATCAACTTGTTCATATGGGAAGAGAGCAATATAGGCGGGAAGAGAAAAAAACCTTTGGAAAGAACTGAATTGCCTGGCCTCTATCAACTATGTCTGCACTGCTTGCATGGGCTGAAGTTGCCACCCACCTGGGCTAACACACTTGTGCTAACAAATCAAAATTAGAAAAAAAAAAGTGTGTTATAAACTTCCTTCTTAATAGCTAAAGTCTCTTCTTAGTAACTTAGATGTATGTTATCACTTTATTATTCCAAACAATAAACAAATTTCAGAGAAAAGAGTGTTCACTTACAACTTGAAGCAAAGAGAGATACCCAAATCCTACATTATCAAAGTTTACTTTCACATTTTTCCATCGGGCAGTCTCATTTCTTTCTATTAGTTTTAGGCAATCAGAATGATTATTCACTTCGGAGATCTCAAACATGTCACCAGTTGTGGTGTTAATACAGTGGTAGAATTTGCCAGCAAACAAATTTACGCCCATGATGCTGAAAATTAGCCAGAATATAAGACAAACCAGAAGCACATTCATGATGGATGGAATTGCTCCTAAAAGGGCATTCACAACCACCTAATACACAAATGGAAAAAAAGAAAAGTCAGAATTCTTGTTGGTTAAAAATTAAAAGACATTCTCCTAGTAATCTTTAGTATTTCTTTAAAAAAAATTTTTTTTTTTAGTATTGAGACTATTCTATGACACTTAAAAGCAAAGTAAAAAAATCTTAAAATGAAATCCATTCTTTCTTAAGCAATACATTTAGGGAAACAAATATAGATAATATAACAAAGAAAAAGAAAGTTTAACAAAGAGAGGGGGAAGTACCAAAAGGTTGAAGGAAAGGCAAAATCAGAGGAATTTGCTGCCAGATGAATTGAGAATATTTGTTGTTTATTAGAAAAAAGAGAGGCAGGAAATCCTAATACAGACGATAAACTAATTTTAAAAAAGGTTATATATTAAATAATGAAATTAAAATATTTGGACACAAGTCAATCTGACCAATATATTTAAAAAAATTAAAAATTCAGATGTATAAATATAAAAATATTATTAAATGCCTAATATAGTTTTGTCCTTAATTATTCATGCATTGCTATGACTAATAATAATTTTTGCATAAGAAGCAAGACAATTTAGCATTATGTATTTCATTAGATCATCACATCGTTTATTTCAAGCTCCAGTCATGTCAGTTGTTTCATTTACTGAGTTTAATTCAATAAACTTATTTTAAATGAAACATAATAGAAATTGGTTTCTTAGGAAAATAAGAAAAGGAGGGGTGCCATACATAGTGCCCAACTGTGAAGTGATTAACATACAATTCTGAGCTAAATAATGACCTACTCTTTTTCTATGGGAGCATGTTTTTTTCCCTCTTATCTTAATTTTTGGATCACAGATGAAAAGATCTGAGTTTTCGTATTTGGCAACACTGTAGGGATGGCTGTCCTCGCTCCCTCCTCCACAGTGCCCATTGGAGCTATACTATGAGTCACTAAGAGGGAAGATAAAGACAGGCCCTAAAATGCTCATAAGTGACAGAAGATGCCTCAGACTTGAACGACTGATAGCTAAGTTAATTCTGCCTATGGACTTCTATTATTATTGTCAATCTGATCCAATGTAAACAACAGGCATCAAAATATCTTCCATCTGCCATTTGATGCCAGTGTATTTTTAGAACAATGTTTTTTGATTGCCTGTCTGAAAAAACAAATACACGAGCCAATTCCTTATGCTTCTGAGCCGTGTTTAAAGTTTGCAAAGAACTCTAGGCCGTCTGGGGTTCCAAAACAGTGTGATAAGTGGGCCGAAGGAAACAGTAAAACCACTATTGGCAAAGGTAAGGAAATGAGCATAAACATTTAAGTTGGTTGAATTATCCAGGCAGATCCAGGTGATATAGCCTATGCAGCCTACCAGACTGAAACATGGCACCTTACCATATCTCATTTGCCTGTCTGCAGTAATACAGTTGATTGAATAAATCCTTCTTTTATACTTCATTTTAAATATGTGGATACACTTAGATTTCTCTTGTATTCAAAATTTAATAGCTGAAAGCAAGTTACTATTTCCCTCCTTTTCTGAATATTTTGCCTACCATCCAGATTTAAAAAAAAAAACAACCCTTATTTTAATTGTATATTCATAGAGTACACACTTAAATGCACATTTTTACCTACAATAGCCAATTTAGAGCATGGCAGAATAGTGGTGACCTCTACTTACTTCCTGAATTGCTTTTCATGTCAGTCTGCAGGTCTCACACTTCTTCCTTTAAAACTTTTCTCATCTCTGTTAATTCTTTTCACCATCCATCCTAGCTCTGGCCTCCATTAAGTCGTACTTGCACTCTTGTCAAAGTCTTCTAACTTTCTCCTTCCTTTGATCCACGTAAGATGAATTCATTATCCCTGAGTCTCACTTGAAAATTATTTAATGGATTCCCACTGATGATCAAATATTTTCCTTACCTTGGTATTCAAATTACTCCACAATCTACATTTCCAGTTTAAACTTCCCTAGCCGCCTACCCTTCATCCCAACCCAACTAATACAATACCAGACACCTGAGATGCCTTTGGAATCCCTTGCTAAGTATCCCCCTTTCTGGAACATTCTTTCTTCCACAAGGTCTGGTTCATGTAGCACTTCTTTCACGGAGCCCCAGTTCACCCTCCACATTAGCCTCCAAAATAAAGATCAACATTTCCTCTTTTGAATTTAAGAATCAGAATTCCAGTGCTGGCCAGGACCATAGAAATAATTTAGTGTGGTGTTTTCTGTTGGCAATGAGAAAATGGGGCTAAAAGATTACGATCAGAAAGTAGACTAGAAGTGGCACCTAGTGCTTTCTCTTTCCATTCTACCTCACTGATTCACCTTGGAGTTGCTCCCATTTATCTGGTTTCCAGATTGCTCTGGATTAGAGTTACTTGCATTCCTGTGATCTTGATAGATGAGAGGCTTTCCTTTTTCTAATTTAAGATGCAAAAATATATTATACTTCTCCAAGGCCTTGAACGCTTTGAATATAGGAAACAGAGTGCTTTGGGTATAGGGAAAAAAAAAAAAAAGGTTGATTGAATGAATGAGAGGAGTAAAGATTAACTTAGCATTTATTGAGGAAAACATAATCTTTAATGTTAGTTTTGATTATGAGATGAGACTAAAGAACCTGACACAACAAAAAGTTGTAGGTTAGCCAATAAGTCTGAGAGGTTTACTTTGCAACAGGGATTTGTTTTGTGTTAAAATGAACTCCATGTAATTCATGATCACACGAAAGAGCAAGCAAGGACTCTGAAGCAGTGTCTTTCAGGATATGGTCTGCAATGTTGGCATACGTTTGGTCCAGAGGAAAGGTTTATTTTTATGAAGATAAAAACATTAAATATTGGAAAACATTTGGCACAGTATTGGGCAATTTACTGTACAAAGGTCCATCATATCTAAAATTTCATTAAATTAAGCAATAAAGTTCAGAGAAAGGATTGCCTTTTCCCAGGACCCCTAAGCCATTCCTTGGTTCAGCACAGAAGGAGGTGTATTAATTCTTTTCAGGCTCTAGGGATCTGCAGCAATTGGTTCCCATGAGGTGAAGGTACTGGGAAAAGATGGCCTGAATAAATTGGGAAGAACAGATAGAGATTTCAGGATGCAGAAAAGAAGATGTCTAAGGAAGGAACTATCTTAATACTAGAGGTTGCTTCTTCTCACAAATGCTTTGTAAGACACCAATAGAATTTCTCTATTTTAGCACAATCCAATCTTATAAAGACTCTTTCCATATCTAATTCATTATCTGCATTTTTATTAAATCAACACAAAATGAAGGATTGACAATTAAGTATGCAAATTCATGTTAGGAATTTTGATACATGTAGAAATGTCTTGTCTGAACAAATTATCTCTGAGCTTCAAATAATACTACTCATGGATTCTAATGCTTCTCTAGTCTAAATACAAAAACTACATGAATAAAAATCAAAAGCAGGCGAGGTAAAATCACATCTTTAAGTATAAAGAAGAGTAATGGAATCTTTTAAAAAGCTAATGACTACATTTGTGTTGTGGGGTTTAATTAAGATAATTGTCTTTGAGAGATGCGATACTTCAATTATCTAAACAAAAACTCCAACTTGATCTCTCTCAAAATAGAAACTCTTCTTCTTGTACATTATTTTTAAACTTTAAGAATAAACAAACTATAGATTTATTTTTATTTATGTTTTCATCATGTTATCTTCTAAGATCCTAAAAAGTTATTTGGGAGTGACTTACTCTAAGAACTGGGTTTATACATTAAATTCTATTTAATACACGTGATAAGACATTTCTGTTTTGTTTCTAGGTGGGTATTGTAGTCTGTATAGTTCGAATAAGTGGATTTTTTTATATTAACTTTTTTTCCATTTATAACACAAATCACATGTGCTTACTCAACTCTTAATATATTTTGCCTCATTACATTTTGAAAATAACTCTCCTAAACTTTCATTTAATAAAAACGGAAATGGTCACACAATCAACACCAGTCTTATGAAAGCTGGAATATTGAACCCTAGCATCCGCTCATACATATCAACAAGGCAGAGAATTGCCTGCTGGCATCTGGATGGCAGTTTTCAGGACCCAGAATCAATGTAAAAAATGGCAAGGGTTTTATGTCTCAAACAACACCATCAATTGACAAGTTCAAATTTCCACGCATTCATTCTAAACCAGGTCCCCCACCCTCACCAATCAGATAATTTCCCCATAAATGAATAACTCCATATACACATAACTAAATCATATTCAGTGAAACTTAGTAAAGATATGAACCGTTAGTGTTCAAATCCACACAGGGTAAATTCACAAAGGTATTTTTCTCAAAAGAAAACTTAAGGCAATTGAAAATAGGGGATTCGAATATAGTGTACTTTTCCCTATTGTGGTGAGAGAGTACCGTTCCCAATCCCTCCCTCATCCCACTACACAAAGTCACAGTGAAAGGATGAAAGGTAGCAAAAGGGGTAATACAGTACCCATAATAAAGGGCTGAGGGGAGGAACCAGCGCTCCACCCCATCCAAGTTGGAGCAAGATTATCCTATATAAAATAGAAATATATAGTTTGTTATTAGTTAGAAATCTGATATGACAGAACATTTGGTGTTACTTTTTGTATATGATATGGTCTCTGTCTGTTTCCCTATTAATCAAGACTTGAGTTCTTTTGAAAAAGAAGGTATCTAAGATTTCTTAGATTAGGAAATTAAAATTATTACAAATTTAAGTACAAATTTTATTTTACTCTAGATATTCATGACATCAATTCACTCAGTTCAATTTTACAAGTTGAAAAATTTGGACTGGAAATTTGAAATACAATAAATGTTTAAAAGCTGTCAGCCAGAAATGTGCATAAAGCATGCAAAACATAAAGTGCAACGTGATGATAATTTATTCCTTTCTAACTTCTTATCAAGCACTATACAACATGCTTTGTTTGGTAATGTTGCATAAAAGCACATGCTTGAAAAAGTGACAAATCAACAGAAATAAAATGAGTGCTTGATTTATACTCTGACACAGCTATTGTGGTTTTATGCTGCTAAGGAAAAGAATAAAATGAGAGTTTCTGAATGTATTCACACTGGGAAATATCACTTCCCAAATATAATCATCATTATTATCTCTATCTTCACCATTATCCATATTTACATTTTTACAAAGTAAAAAAATCCAAGCACCAGAAGCACAAAAATAGAATTAATAATCGGGTTATTTTGTCTCTACAATGCCAAACACGTGTTGAAATGATCAGCCATTTTAGGGTTGTGTATATTCTGTCATTACGAGGCAAGGAATTACATTCATAAGTCCTATAATTTAAATGCTGAGTTCATCTCCTATTAGCATCAATAAGAAGTTTATGTTTTTAAAATTCTCAGTTGCAAAAGTCAACCTTTCCTTATAATATAAAAAGCATTATTGATCAATAATTAGAGATAAGGTTATTTCTGTAAATATCAAACATAGACCCACAGGACCAACATTGCTAATGGAAATAAAGTGTTCAACATGGGAACATCTGGCCATTTGATCATGGATTTAATACATTTTAAAAAGGTTAAATTTGGAATGTTTATAACAGCTCCAAATACTTATCATTGTTCAGATTTCGGAAGACTTTCAAAAGATATTACTTTGATTCAGGCAATATGATTTCAATTAGAATGTATAAAAATAATACTTTTCTCAAGAACTGAACCTGCCAGTCTGAAACAAAAGAAAGTGACATTTTAAGTGGAAAATAAACTTAATGTTTACATACCCTGGGGAGAATTTCCTTTTACATTTTAGTAAATATGTGAAGATCTCTGTGAGAAATAAAATAAGACTGCATTATATTGTGTTAAATTGTTTCTAATGAGGAAAAAAAAACTTTTTTATATATGTTAGGGAAATTAAAGACAAGTCTCACGTTCTTAAAAGGTGACATTTACAATAAATTCTATTTTAAAAGAACACAGAAGGCCATCAACAAACCTAGAAAATGTAGATGGAAGTCTTCAGTAAAGCTTAGTTTCCATAAACAACTAAACCTTAGGCAGAAAAAAAAAGCAATGTTTTTTGTTTTGTTTTGTTTTGTTTGTTTGTTTTTTTGAATCACACTTAATTCAGTAGCTTTGTTTTGGTAAAAGAATGTTTGATTTTTTTAAAAAAGAACTATTTTTTTAATGTGATGCATCTTATACATCAATGCTTCATGAATTTTAAAAAGGTATGGAAAATAGTATGTCAATAATGGCAACATTTTTAACCTGTTATGAATCATTGGGAATGGTTGAATTGAACTCCTTCCTTAAAAGGAGTAGTATAACATTTTGTGTGACTCAAGTGAAATTTGAGTTATGCTTAATTTATGAATCATCTATAGTAATGAATCAAAATGATATTTTCTGTCCATTATGTTATAAATGTTTTAGCTTTGAAAAATTGTGTGGATTTACATATAATCTTTAAGCTACTATTACTATTTATATACATTAAAATTATTAATGCATTTATAAATTGAGGCCATATTAAACATAACTTTTTTTAAAAGTTTAAAATTCAGCCAATATTTAGTATCTACCCTTGGCTATATTCAAATAATGCAACCTTTGGCATTATACAGACAAAATTGACATTTAAAAATTTTTTTCCTTTATTCATACGTAGGCACATGTGTGATTCAATTATTTTCAATAAAACTTGTTAAGTACAATTTAGTTCATCACAAATGAAAAGCACGTAATGTAGAATTCACTTCAGTTGATTATTATCATATCATTACACCTAGAACTTTAATAGTTCAGCTGCTTTTTTTGTATACAGGTTTGTAAGGAAACTCCCAAAATGGATTAGGAAATAAAGTCATTTTAATAAGCACAGCAGATAAATGATATTGTATCATTTCAAGGGAGGCCTAAATTCTCTTGCATATCACCCAGAAGTAAATATGCAACAGATTAAATGATAAAGTAGCACTTTTGCAAGGATTTGCCATTCCTTTTGCATGCATGGGTTTTCCTTTTATAAAATTTGATTTAATGTAGTTTAATTTAATTTTGACTACATGTAATACTTCAGGTTCCTTCATTTTTCCTTACCCTCATCCCTTCAAATCGTGATAAGGCTCTTAGAGGTCTCAGAGCTCTTAGTGTCCTGAGAGATTTGATGGCACCAAGTTCTGAATAACCCAAGGCATTTGCTGTTAAACTGACCAATGAAACCTGTGTAAGTAAATAAATAAATTAAATCATCATTCAATTAGTATTTACTATGTAATATAATAAATATGATTTTTGTTTAGAAGATAAATCATTGGGGGTCCCTGGGTGGCTCAGTCAGTTAAGTGTCCGACTTTGGCCCAGGTCATGATCTCACGGCTTGCGAGTTCAAGCCCTGCATCGGGCTCTGTGCTGACAGCTCAGAGCCTGGAGCCTCTTCAGATTCTGTGTCTTTCTCTCTCTCTCTGCCTCTCTCTCTCTCTCTCTCTCTCTCTCCCCGTCTCTCAAAAATAAATAAACATTAAAAAAAATTTTTAAAAGAAGATAAATCATTGCACCTTTTAAAATTTTAAGGAAGTATTTTCAGTTTGATGCAAAGAAAGTAGCTTTCAGTATGTTAATTAAATCTAGCTGAATAAAAAACCTTAAATGTCATGTAATTTATTAACTGCTCAACTAATAAATAAGTTGAATACATTCAACTAAATTTATTACTAATAAATTGGTTGAGCAATTAGAAAAATGATAAAAATTAATTCTAAAAAAGGAAGAAATTGAGGTATAAGAAAATGGCATTGTTTATCCTTTATTTTATTTTATTTTTAAAATTTATTTATTTATTTTGAGAGAGAGAGAGCAGGGGAGGAGCAGAGAGAGACAGAGACAGAGAGGGAGAGAGAGGGAGAGAGAGAATCCCAAGCAGGCTCCATGTTGTCAGTGCGGAGCCTGTCATGGGGCTCAATCTCATGAACCGTGAGATCATGACCTGAGCCAAAATCAAGATTTGGACACTTGACTGAGCCACCCAGGCATCCCATATCCGTCCTTTATTTTATTAAGTTGTTGCTGAATTTGGGGTTTTGCATGGTTAGTAATAAAATACAGAAACTGCTATTGTATCAGAAAAAGCGTGAAATCTTAATCCTGCATTGTATGTTCAACTAATTAAAACTGATACTCTCAGAAAGCAATAACTTGGCACATTGATTTCACAGTTGATTTTTGAAAGTGATTTTTTTTTGTCTTGCTAAAACCTTCTGTTTTCAATTCCCTAAAGTTTATCCTTATGTAAACAATATAACTTCACATGTGATTCCATCATGAAATTCCTCAAAATTTTCTATGCTAACTTACAGCTTCTGCCATGGTTACCTGGCTGAAAATGGCCACAATAAATCTTTACCAAATAAATAAAGCAATGAATTTACATAATTTGTATGAAATACGCAAGTACTAACAAATAAAAATGTTAGGTGTCTAATTCTCTAAATAAAGTATCAAAACTCCATATCCAAACAGAGTTACAATTTCTTTGGTTTGAAAGTGCCTAGTATAGGACAGGTTCAAAAAATTGGACACTGTGTCCAAAATGTGCTATCATTTTTTTAATGTTTTTTAAAGAGGGTTATACTGATCCTAATGAGATAATTAAAATAGAATATTGAAAAATAAAAATATTTTTATTGCAAGATGACAAAATTCTCTATAGAATTTTTTAAAAATATATTTCAGGCTATTGAAACTACCATGTTGTATACCTGAAACTGATGTAACATTGCATGTCAACTACAATAAAAAATAAATAAAAATAAAGTGCTTATAATCTGACAATTAAAAAACTCAAATTACAGTAATAAATATAATCATCAGTCTTTCACTAAAATTTCAGACATGCAATAATCATAATAGAGAAAAGCAAAGCTCAGGAAGTTTCAAAAAGGTAAAATTATATTTATATTTAAGATATAGTGTGAAAAATCTGGGGAGTTGAAATATGATATAACTTCTAATGCTTGAAACCTCAATGTTAGAAATATTTTCTTTTGTAATGATGAAGCAATTATTCTTTCGAGGTTTTTCTTAATTTATTCATTTCACAGTAACATTTTTAAGCTTTTTAAATAGCTCTGGCTTTGCCTTTGTTCAGAAGTAAAGAGATATAACCTATGAGTGACTTTTAGCTCTAGAAATACTTTCCACAGCAAACCTGCATAGTCCTGCTGGACTATGTCATCTATTATCTTTTATTATCTATTATCTATTATTGTCATTTATTATCTTTTGGGGATAAAACTGTTGCCTACAAAGTCTGCGATATTTCGGACACACTTTTCTAAAGCTGAAATTATGTCAAACTGATAGCATGAAACATTTTGCTTAATAAATCTCCAGAGGCAGCCACATGTTTTAGGGTAGATGAAGTATTATTAATGATTGGGCATGTAAATTCTGTGAAGGGCTGTTTGGTACATTACAGGCCTGTTGCAAGTTGAGTCTACATCCCACGGAAACTCCTGTTGCTGCATGAAGTAGAGCTTTTCCCTACAGTCTGTACACTTTACTGCCTCTAACAGAGTATCATCTATACAATCTACCCTTTAAAAACTTTGCGTAGATCAAAGAGAATTTTTTAAAAAGTGACGGTAGCTCTCACCATCATCAGTGTTTATTGAGTGCCTTTATTACTGTATGTACTAATATCACCATTTTAGAGTCAGGAGCCAAGTAATTTACTCAGTGGCACACAACCCATCAGCCATGGGGCTGGAACTCAAATGCAAGTCTATCTGACTTACAATATAAGGAATTTAAACAACATACCCAAAAACCACCATAATTCCTTACCACCCCCCCCCCCCCCCGCCCCAAGGCTGAACCAATACTAAACTAGCCTATTTCTTCTAAAAACTACAACACTATGGTTCGGTGAATTAGTTTACTGTCTATTAAGTAGCATATGCTGTCAACTCAGCACAGTGGTCAGAGATTGACTGTTTTAGAATCAGTATACGGATTAGACAAACTACCATGGAAGTGAGACAAAGATGTGGAGGATACCTACATCAACAATTAAGAAGTCCAGCCAACACCAGGCATTCGTGAAATATGTTTGATAGCCATATGCCACCCATTTTAGAAGCATTTCCAGAATGAAAATATAAGTGAAAACCTTGTCAGCATATTCCAACATCGTCTTAATTGTCTTTCGCTGATCAATATATATGTCTTCAAATGCCTATAAAGAAAAGTGATATATTTTAGCTTTCTAAAACTAGTATACTCTATGAGCTATTTTTCTGATCATAAACATATTTTCCCTGATTTTATATGTATACATATGACATTCTGTTGGACTAGGAGGGCAGAGGAATCGTAGGTATTGCTGTTTGTTTGTTTTTTTTTCCCCTCTCAAAGATCTTTTAATGAATCAGGGGAAAGTTATACTCTCCGTCAATATTATAGCCAGAAGAAAGAGGTAAAAGCATAATTCTCATGAATTAATTTGACTTGTTCAGGAAACATCTGATGTTATATCCTGGGGATGGGGATGGTGCCACCCCAACATGAAGTTACATATTTCTTTTGTTTCATTTCTTATGCTTTCTCCAGTTGATTTTTTTGCCATTAAAAGGTTGAAGAAATAAAAAGTGAAGGTTTATATTTTTCATAAAGCAGAAACTGTAATTGGTCATCACATAGCCCAATTTTACTATGTAATTGGGCTCATTTGTCGCCCTCCCCTACATTTTGTTGATAGTTTATGTTTCTTAGCAGAGATGTAGCATGACCATGATAACAAGATGAAAATATTTCCCATTTATGTTGCAATATGTGTCCTTCTAATATGAACTCTTTATACTTTACACCTGAGTCTCACATTCGTTTCAGGGGCAAAAGACTATTTCTTGTCTAAAGTGACATGCAAAATAAGTTTACGTCATCAGAGAATGTGCGGGAGAATACAGGCTTATGTTCTAATTATAAACATAAGCTAAAGAAACTTAAGTAATTGTATTTCAATTAGGCAACCTCATTTTATCTGTCGTCTATCTATCTATCTATCTATCTATCATCTATCTTATCAGTCATCTTATGGCTTAAGTATTCTATTTGCGTCAGTGATTTTCTAAAATGTTATCTATATGTTATGCTTTATATTTTTGTAAGTGATTTTCATAAAATATAAATTAATTCGATATAAAAAACATCTTCGTATACAGAGAAACCAATCTTAGGCATGCTGCCCAATATTTTTTGTTACCAACATTCATTGTTTCTTGAGTAGTGCAAGAACAGTGGACACAATTTAAAAGGGACAGAGAAGTAGTCCCTAAGGACTTAATGACTGTCCATAAAGAGATAATAAGAATGCCATTCAGAAACAAGGTTCGTAAGAATTTAGAAGTTATACCATCACAGGGCTTCCTTTACACTGAAGTTGCCATGTTTACTTTCTTATTAAAATATGGGTAATTGAACATTTGTATTCCTTGGTTATAATGAATAAGCTGGAGGGATAAATTTTCTAGGCTATTTAAGAATAAGCAAAAATTAATAAATAGCTTATCAGAAATTATACATATACATAGAAAAATAAATCCAGAAATTAATAGTTGAAACATTAAGTCTATAATCTGGAAGATATGATGTGGGGGTAATTAAAAATGTGTTGAAGACAGGTAGAAGAGAGGGGGTGTGTGGGTATGAGTGGGTGAGTGAATGGATGGTTGGATGGATGTAGAGATGATGTATATTTAAGGAAGAAGTCATAAGTAGAGATAACAGTTTAAGGTTTGGCAAACAGAGGTGATGGCTGACGCCATGAAAATGAAATTGGATGTAGAATGAGGGTTTGGGAAAAAATGCATTGGATACTAAAACAGTGTAATAGAAGGATTAGTAAGTCATCAGTATTAGATTATTTTAAACTTAATATTGTACCACTTTTGCTTAATGTTCACTCACCAGAGCACCACTGCTAAGGAGAATCATGAAAACAATGAAGGTCTCAAACCAGTTATGCTCCACTATTCGGAAACACGTTCTTCTCAGGTTCCACCATTGTTTTCCTCTGCCTTCCTCCACACTGATTTGACAACATTTGAATCTTTGTACGCAGCCTGCAAGCATAATATTCAAACAGGAGTCGCTAAAGTAACTTCTGCTCCAATATTCTTTGGCATGTCCCTGATTCCTCTTTTCACTACAGTTACCATCTCCACCTTGTTAGGATAATTCTCTAAGCCTGGAGTAATAAGAGCACATTCATTAGCTGTGCTCTTTGACATTGTGAAAATTATTCAGCCTCTTTAAATGGTTCCCTGGCTAATAATACCTGCTGTTTCTGCTTCAACTCATTGTCCAAGAGAGAACTTTGTAAAGCACAAATGTAGTCACTCTAGTAAAGGACTTCAAAGTAGAAATTAATAATAAACAGAAAACTTCGTTTTTATTTATTCTATTTTTATTTTTTAAAGTTTATTTATTTTGAGAGAGAGTCAGAGCACGCAAGCTGGGAAGGGGCAGAGAGAGAGGGAGAGAGAAAATCCCAAGCAGGCTCTGTGCTGTTAGCTCAGAGTCTGACATGGGGCTCCAACCCATGAACTGAGAGATCATGACCTGAGCCGAAGTCAAGAGCCTGATGCTTAATCAACAGAGCACCCAGGCACCCCAGAAAACTTCCTTTTTAAGGAGGTTATGGAATAGTAATGTAGATCTCTCCCGACAATGTTTGTTACTGTTTAGTTTTCTTGTGGTGCTCCTAAAAGAACTCACATAATTTTCAACTTAATTTAGTCCACTAAAATGCGGTTGCTGGGTTCTGCTTTGATTTGTCATTTCCTTCTTTATACTGCTTTACTCACTCAAAAATAAGAATTAAATCAACAGATATCTGCGAATACCTTTGTAAGCATCACGAAAGAAAAAAATCACTTTTTTTTTAAAAAAAAAAGACAAAAAGAAACAAAAGATACAGAACATGGACCTTGCCACCAAGAACCTTACATTCTTGTTTTCAAAAAAAGATATAAACACAGGAAACCTACCTCAAGACAAAAAAACTAAGAATTAAAAAGAGAAAGTCAAGTATGCTGGAAGAAGAGGGAGATAGGGGAGGAAGAAAGGCAGGGAGGAGAAAAGACAGTAAAGATACATATAACAGTTCAAAACAGAAAGAGGAAAGCACTCATAAGATAATATATGAACAATCATCCGGTGAATTAAATGCATATATTTATTATAGCTGTTCAGAGGAATAATAAGCTCTTTTACACCATGGTCAGATGAAGGTAGTTTTGAGAAGGACTTTGGGTGACATGTGGAATTTATATAGGAAATGAAAGGAAACAATGTATATCAGGCCTATGAGGAAGAGATCACTATATAGAGAATATGCAAATATATTGATATCTTTAGTATATGTGCTGCCGAAGTGAGCACTATATTCATATCTTTAAAACTCAAATTCCCAAGAAAATCAGACCATGGGAAATACTAGTCATGGGAAGACAAAGCTCTTAAACCTATTGTCCATATTGTACCAGGCTCAACCAGCTTAACTGTTCAGGTATCAGGTATGGGGTACTGCTTATTTCCTGCTTCATCCAATGAGCATTGGAAAATGGTGATTTTGTTAAAAAATACAGTTTAGCATTTGCAGCTCATTGAACTTTGTCAGAAAGCTATTTAAAAAAATTTTTTTTAATGTTTTTATTTTTGAGAAAGAGACAGAGAGACAAAGTGTGAGAGTGAGGGAGGGGCAGAGAGAGAGGGAGACACTGAAGAATCTGAGGTGGGCTCTAGGCGCTGAACTATCAGCACAGAGCCCGATGCGGGGCTGGAACTCAGGAATCATGAGGTCATGGCCTGAGCCAAAGTCAGGAGCGTAACCAACTGAGCCATCCAGGCACCCCCAGAAAGCTATTTTAAAGCAAATTCTGTGTCCGAGAATTTTGACTAGTATTTAAGGTGCCAACTTATTGTGGGACACCTGGGTGGCTTAGTCGGTTGAGCGTCTCACTCTTGATTTTGGCTCAGGTCATGATCTCACAGTCATGGGATCAAGCCCCGCGACAGGCTCCCCACTGGGTGTGGAGCCTGCTTAAGATTCTCTCTCTCCCTCTCCCTCTATGCCCCTCTCTCTAGAAATAAAAATAAAAAAGATGCCCACTTATTGTGAAATCACCATTTTACTTTAAAAAATATAAATCAGTCATTTGTTTTTATCACATTAAAATATTTTTCTCTATTGTCATGCTCTTTTACACATAGTGGGCAGAGATAACCAAAAATAACAATAGATTTGAAAACTGTTAGCCTATTAGTGGTAATTCAAATAGATCTACTAAGGTTCTATTATATTATGAATGATCCATCTTGGGTGATCACAGCTAAAAAAAACCACCCCACATTCTAAAATGGAAGATTAACATGAGGGTCATTTTCTTTACCTTCAGTGAAACAGGCTTCAGGTTCAAGGGTTTCCTCAGGTTCCACTACAGGCTGTTCTTCTGCAGGTGCGCCAATGTCCACAGTGCTGCCTTCAGAGGAGCTACTGCTTTCATTAAGTTTCTGTGCATGAGATAGACATAAAGAGTAAATCACTTTAATTTTAGTAATAGCCTAGTAAGAAAAGATTAGTGCTATGAACTGATGTTGGATTCTCTTTGAAGTGAAGAGATTTTAAGTTTAGAGCAAAAGACGGATTGACTAAGAAAAGGAAGCAAGGAAATGTTATGGTATTCCCTTTTCCATAATTCACATGTAAGCATGAAATCAAATTATTATATTGTGAAGTTACAAATGACCGTCAGAAACATGTATTAAGCAAACCACTCTCCTAAGAATTAGAGAAGCCCCAGAGGGAGGGGGAGGGGTAAGGAAAGTTAGTATAACTGTTCTCATTTTACAGATAAGGGAACTGAGGCCCAGGTGAAATAACTTGTCTAATGTGACATAACTAGTAAATGAGAAAGCCAAGATTTGAGGAGAATTATTCCTGAGCCCAAAGCCCATGCTCTGTCATTTGTGTGACCACACTGTTTCCGAAACAGTGTATTGACACTCTGACAATTTTTCCATCAATTTAAAACTGAAAATAATCCATAGAACAAAATAGCAAGATTGGTCTAACAGGTGAAGAGAATCTACAATTCACTCTTGAAGTGAAACACTAAAACAAAATGAAGACACCTGTTAACACCACAAACTAATGGAATTTTATATAATACAAATATAATGGAATTTTATGTAATGTAAGTATTCAGTACCTTCATGGAAGCTTTTTGGTAGCTGTAGACATGAGTTCTATTTGATTCTTTGTTTACAGTAAATCTGCCAAACTAATTACATCCTTTTCCTAGGGCAAATGCCATAATAATAACTTATGTGCAAGCAATAATAAATCTCTTTGCTATATAGTATTACTTTAACTCACAGGGAAATTTTTTTAAAGGAATACTTGCAAAGTCTTTAAGAATTTTGGACAAATCTACCTTTTAACAACCACAGTTCTTCACATATGATGCCAGATATCTGGCTCCATATCAAACTTCATATCCATTACTAAATACCATTGTTAGTTACCTAGATTTCAGATTTACAACGATCAATTGTGAGCGTTAAGATTAAAAGATGTGAACCTACATAACATGAAATTAATTTTATCAAATGCCCAATGGCTCCCTAAATAGCCTCCTCTGAGGTGTCTTGCCTGGATGATGATAAAATAAATTGCTACTTTTTTTTCCGCACAGTTTCTAAAGGTCTAACTAGTTCAGATTTTCTACAGATGAGAGTGCTATTGCCAATACATCAAACTTCATTCTTAAGAATATTCTTTAAAATAAGCTATTGTTGGGGCCCCTGGGTGGCTCAGTCAGTTAAGCATCTGACTTCAGCCCAGGTCGTGATCTCATAGCACGAGTTTGAGCCTCGCATCAGGCTCTGTGCTAACAGCTCAGAGCCTGGAGCCTGCTTCGATTCTGTCTCCCTCTTTCTCTGCCCCTTCCTAGCTCACACTCACACTTTCTCTCTCTCTCTGTCAAAAATAAATAAACTTAAAAAAAATAAAATAAAATAAGCTATTGTTTGACAACTCAACTTTGTATATGGTACCAGTTACTAGGTATAGACAACGATCTTATAGATGCTTACAAATTAGTTTCCAAACACTTGTCAAGCAATGTAAATATATTCTACAGTCTGCCTCAACTACTGTTAAGAAAGTAGAAGTGTGCCTAATGTTACTCAAAATCAACATGCTCTCAAAGTCATGACTTATTTATTTATTTATTTATTTATATTTATAAGTAGACTTCACACCCAGCACAGAGCCCAATGCAGGGCTTGAGCCCACAACTCTAAGATCAAGACCTGAGCTGAGATCAAGAGTCTGATGCCCAACCAAGTGAACCACCCAGGCACCCCCTAAACTTACTCCTTTAACCAAGTTTCTGATTCTGGTTGTTTGTAGTAACATTCTTTGAACAAACAGACTCCAACTCTCATTTATTCTTACTCTTTTCCAATATTGACAGTAATCTACAGTCAAATTTGTTAAATTTCACTTTTGAAATAACCCTTCTCTCATTCTCATCTTCCAAATTCTTATGAGCTTTCTGTTCATCCTTGTCACCTCTTTGGAAAGCTATCCATAATAATTATCACCCTCATTCTAGCCTCACGTAATTCTAGAACTTTGTGGACCATGAAGCCTGCTCTATGCTAGGTGCCCAATAAATATTTGGTGAATGAATACCTCTGTTTCATATTTTATTGCCAGATGAAGCTTTTTGTCTCCAACTTAGCACTCCAACCAAATTTTCCAAATCTATCCTTCACAGTAGCTGTGCTTAATTTTAGTCAAGGTGAACTTCTTAATGTTTTCTGGCTGTAGCTTATAGTGGTTATTTTTGCCCATCATTGTGGAAGAATAATAATTACTCTCATCTAAACCTCCTTTACCACTTTGTTTGCACAACACTTTGGGCCCATACTACTTTTTTTTTTTAAAAATCTAACCTCCCTTTATTCTAATTGACTTACTACATTAACAACAGTTGGCATTCTCTATAAAACACAATGACTGATATGCTTGGTGTGCTGAAATTGCTCAGCTGGTTCTATTGTATCACACCTGTGCATTTCTGCTTTCATCAGGAGAGTTGTTTACTTATCAAGAATAAGTTATGTTTGGGGGCACGTGGTGGCTCAGTCAGTTGAGCATCTAACTCTTGATATTAGCTCAGGTCTTGATATTGTGGTGGTGAGATCAAGTCCCTTGTCAGACTCTGTGTGCAGCCTGTTTGGGATTCTCTCTCTCCCTCTCTCTCTGTCCCTCCCTGGCATGCTCTCTCTCTTTCTGTCTTTCTCTCTCTCAAAATAAATAAATAAACATGAACAAAAAATAAGTTATGTTTGTTTTCAAATCAATTTGTACCACTTTAGATTAGCGTAATTGTGTAATTTACTCTTAAATAATTTTATAAAATGAGTGAAAGAAAGTTGTTGTTGCATCCATAAATACTAAGTTGAATTCATTGCATAAGTTTAATAAAGGCAAATCTCCCCCAACCATATACATACAAATGAAAACAAAACTTGTAAAATTAGGTGCGAATAATTGTTTTTTAAAAAAGGAGGGGGTACTGGGGATATGCATTTCTGGAAGGACGCTAAATTCAGGTTGCTTCACAAGGTTCTTAAAATCTCTGTCCTCTTTGAAAAAACCTAAACTGGAAATCCTAGATGATAAATTATAAGTGTGGCCCATGCCAAGGTGATGCTGCACAACTGCCAATGATAGCACAGGCTAGAACAAGAGGCCTAAAGTAACATTTTCATGCAAGTGTCTATCAGTTTTCAAGATGAAGCAGTTTAATGTTTGAGATCTAGAAGGAATTCCTGTACCTTTCAGGAGTGGGACATGATTGCAAATTAGATTTTATTTATTTATTTATTTATTATTAAAAAAAATTTTTTAAGTTTTATTTATTTTGAGAGAGACAGAGACAGCATGAGCGGGGGAGGGGGGAGAGAGAGAGAGAGAGAGAGAGAGAGAGAGAGAGAGAGAGAGAGGCAGAGAGAATATCAAGCAGGCTCTGCACTGTCAGCACAGAGCCTGACACGGGGCTTGAACTCATGAAACCATGAGATCATGACCTGAGCTGAAACACAGTCAGAAGCTTAACCGACTGAGCCATGCAGGCGCCCAACAAATTAGACTTAAAAAATTGTATTCGTATTTGGCTTAAATAACTTACGTAATCAACATTTTGCAAAGGAAGCCTGGTAAGCCGTATCATGGGAGGATAGTCCCCGATTCCCTTACTAGTCAGGGAAATTTGCCCCAACTTTCAAGTCAAAATGAAATCGGATAAACTGACAAGTGAATGTTAGCAAGATCAAACCACAGACAGGTGGGTGCAGGCTAGATAATCTACTAGAGATAAACGATGCTAACCAGAGAGAAATGTCAGTGCTTTTTTTTAGAAGTTTACGTATGATGTAAATCAAAGAGTATTTAAATGTGAGAGAGGAAAGAAAAACAAACAAAATAAAACAGATACAGAAAAAACTGAGCTGAAGTGTTACATGGGAGGCAACGAGGGTTTTGACTGATGAGCAAAATAAAGAACATTAATAAATAAATTTAAAAATTAATGAATTAGATAATAAATGTATTAAATAAAAAATAGATTGGAATACATAAAAACATTAATAAATAAAGGCACCAAGACCTTTCATTCAAACATAAGACCGTTAATTAACAAAGACAAGAGAGAAGGGCACCAAGATGAAACTTAAGTACGTAATGCTTTTAGTTCTACTTGGTCAGTGACGTACTTCAGAATTTAGAGAAACGGTGTTTTTGCAGATGATGAATTGTACAGTTAAATTCTCAACCAATAATCATGTAAATGTATAACATTCATTTTGCAATAAAAGGTGAGTGTCTGTCATTCTTACGGAAGAGAGGCTTCCAACCTATGTTCTGAGGAGACGGAGACGTCAACCTTAGGAGGAAGATAAAGGCCAACCAGGCAAGTTCCAGGCAGAGCAGTTCCATTATCATGTGCTTTACACATTCATGATACATGAAAGAATTTGTTTAAAAAACACAATTGTTGGGGTGCCTGGGTGGCTCAGTCGGTTAAGTTTCTGACTCTTGGTTTGGGGTCAGGTCATGATCTCACAGTTCATGAGATGGAGCCCTGAGTCAGGCTCTGTGCTGACAGTGCAGAGCCTGCTTGGGATCCTCTCTCTCCCCTTCTCTCTGTCTCTCCCCTGCTGCACATGGGCACACCTAGGTGCTCTCTCTCTCAAAATAAATAAATCAATAAACATTAAAAAAAGCCCACAATTGTTAAAAAGTATTAAAAAACTAGAGTTGAATCAAAACCTGGGGAAATGAATGCCCAAATTTAATAAGAAGATACTAAAATGGAAGAAAAAAAGTGTGGGTGAATAATAGGGAAGATTATATGGAATTTAGTAATATGGTTTTCCATGGAAACAAGGTGATAGGTGGAAAAAATTCCCGAGATCTAAGAATCCTAGATAAAAACAACTTGTATGCAAACTAATGCACAGAGATATAAAAACAAAAATAAAACATTTTTAGAATTTGTCACTAACACCACCCCTAACTGGGAGGTTATATCAGTTGGAGAGAGAGTATTTTTGTGGTTTGAGAAAATGAAAGCTCTTTCAGAGGTTTTAGTCTAAAGACCTGAAAAAGGATTGGCAATATGACAAGCGATATGCAACAATATCTCTTCTTTATGTCTGAAAAAATACTTCCCTGGCAGTCCGTGGTAGTAGAATTCTGAGTTTGTGTTAGAATTCTGGCCACTGTTGTCACGCCCTCCAATACTCCCCACCCTTGCATGTGGGCAGGGCCTGTGACTTCCTTCTAGCCAACAGAATATCGTGAAGGTAATGGGCCACCGCTCTCCTGATTATGTTACCCTGAACTATGTTAGAAACATGCTCCTTTCCCCCTCTTTTTCTCTCAAGAAAAAAAGTAAACTGTTTTAACTTCCTTATGCTAAGTACCAACAACCATGCTTACGTGGGCAGCAGAACGTGAAAGCTGCACTATGTGGAAGACATACACTTCCAATACAATACATTTTATAAATTATTCTCAAGTTTTTGTGTTTTTGTATTTTTTTTTTTACTAGAAGCTTATAAGAATCAAAATGGAAAATGACCCTGGAGAACTTTCCATTCAGATTAGAAAACTGGACCTAGATGGTACAACTGGTATAATTGACCTGGCAAACATACACAGTTAATCTGTCGATAAGTTAGGGTTCAAAACTCCTAACTTAAACGTTCTTTTTAGGGGCGTCTGAGTGACACAATGGTTAAGCGTCTGACTCTTGCTTTGGGCTCAGGTCATGATCTCATGGTCGTGAGTTCGAGCCCCGTGTTGGGCTCTGTGCTGATCATGGTGCCTGCTTGGGATTCTCTCTCTCCCTCTCTCTCTGCCCCTCTCATGCTCACTCTCTCTCTTTCTCTCAAAAATAAATAAACTTTAAAAAGTTCTTTTTAGTTGGACGTGCTGCCTCTGTGTATATTTCATTATCACACATCACTGTACCCATTATGTACATTGTTTTATTTGCATGCATGCAGAAAATATGCATGAATTGTTATCATGTTGCGAGGCTATTCACATATGAAGTAGGTAGATGTTGTAAACTATTTTACACAGCCAGGTCACATCTGTAATTCTCACCATTTCTCAGCTGATCATTCCAAGAACTTTTAAAACAGTCTATGGCCTTCAGTTGAGCCTTTCTTCAATCCACTTGCCAGCAGAAGCTGGTGTGATGCTTTAAGACAAATCACCTTCTGACTGAAATCTACAAAGACTCCCCCTCATTTCTTTGGTGTCTGCTAAAATTCCCTTGTAGGTAGGGGCTCCAGTGGCCCTGCTGCAGAGACTAATAAAGATGTGGTTGGCTCTAAAAAAAAAAAAAAAAGCTAACCTAGTTTTTTAGGTTAGTCACCTGTGGGTCACCAACAACCTCATCTTTACACCCCTCTCCTGGATCAGACCATAGTAGTGGGAAGAAAGCCCCTAATAATGGGGGTTCAACCTCTCACTTTCTGTATGGTTTTGCCCAAATAATTCCCTGGGCCAGTCTCTTACACGTAAAATGGAGGAATGATCTCTAAAGTTCTTGCTGTAGTGTTCTACCACTCCGTAGTCTTTTAGGATTTGAAATGATACAAGAGAGATGTGATACTGAAAATGATACGAAGGCAATGCAGGGAGAAACCTGGACTCAGGGAGAGATACGCAGTAAGTGCTCAGGGTGGGTATGGCTGCTTTGTGCATAGATGAGTCATAGGTGCTGGGTCTGTGTCTAGAAAAATCCCATGATCATCTCTGGGCGAGGATGGGAGAAGCAAAAATAAATGCTACTCCCACCTTGGAAACAGAGAAACCATTCACATGTGACTGGGCTTTTAAGTTAGCTTCTGTACTAGTCCTATGTGCAATATTCATGTAATCACTAAACATTTATTGGGAGATACTATATTCTCAGATTTGAGTTAAGTTTCTGTCTCCTAGAACCCCTTCATCAGCATAGTGAATTATTGCATTATTTATCTGTTTTTGTTTCTTTTCCTTTGCTACTTTGTCCCCCCTTTTATTGGCCAAAGTGAAAAGTACAAAGTATTTTATGGTTACTTTAATATTAATTTATTAAAATGAAGGTTAAAGATTCTTGAGGTTCATTTCAGTTATGTTTCTTTCTTCTGTCAATCATCCTTGTCTTTTGCCTGTTCTTCTACCGGAGTGTTTGTGTTCTTACCAGATTGCAATTGCACTTTATAAACAGAAAATCACTTGAGTTTGCTTAACATGTAATTTTTCCCTTTTGTATTAGTTTTCTACTACTGTGTAACAAATTTCCACAAATTTAGCAGCTTCAAACAATACCAATTTATTATCTCACAGTTTCTCTAGGTCAGAAGTCTGGTCTCACATAGCCGGATTCTGTGCTCAGGGTCTCACTGGGATAAGCTAAGGTGTTGACTGGGAATGCAGTTCTCATCTGAGGTTCAAGATCTACCAAACTTATGGGTTATAGGCAGAGTTCATATCCTTGCGGTTTTAAGGCTGAAGTCTCTGCTGTCCTGCTAGCTCATGGCCTTGAACCATTCTGTAAGTGGAGGCCACCACCCTTCCTTGCCACATAGGCCCCCATAGGCAGTCTTTCTTCCAAGCCACCCAGAGCATCTCTCTCTCCCCAGAGCATCTCTCTCTCACTCAATTACTCTTACATGACCAGTGGGAGAAAACTGCTCTTAAAGGGTTCATCTGATTAGGTCAGGTACACCCAGGATAATCTCCCTTTGGCTATAAACATAACATAATCACAGGAGTGGTACCTCATCATAATCAGATTTCAACTGCACTCATAGGCTGGGGATTACCCAAGGGCAAGAGTCTTCGGGGTCATCTTAGGATCTTGCCAACCATGCCAAACTCTGTGTGTTTTATTAGTTTTCTTTTCTAAGAACCACTGCTATACTAATATCATCTGCTACACTGATAATTAATTAATTTCTCTACTTATATCCCCTTCATTTTGCTTAAATTCTAATTTCTCAAACTAAGTTTTTGGTCATGTTCTTTCATTCTTTCTTGATCATTCTTGTCATTATTAAGACATCCAATGACTACTTGGTCCTATCCCACAGATTCTGATGGAGAATGTTCTTATTCTCCAAACAGCTATTTATGTATTTTATTTGCTCCTTAACTCAATATTTGTTTAGGAGGGAATTTCTTAATTTTCAAATTGTTAGAATTTTTTCTATCATTTTACTATTAATTTGTAGTTTAACTGTATTGTGATTAGATGATAACTCTATATGATATCTTCTATTGTGAATTTATTGAGGTTTACTTTGCTATCTAGTATATTGTTAATTAATATAAATATATACACGAGCACTTGAAAATAAGAAGTCTCAAAAAAAAGAAAATATGAAAATCCTGCATAAGTAAATTTTGAGATAATGTATACATTCAAGATATATTTACTTTTATTACTTATATTATTCAAATTATCAGTGTCCCTATTTAATTTTTCTTTGTTTTATCACAGGCTAAGAGAATGGTATTAAAACTCTCACAACCATTTTTATATATCTTTATCAATATATTCTTGTAGTTTTCATTGTTGAAATCAGTTGTTGGCTTTGAGTTCTTTATTTCATTGGAGTAATAACACAATTATTCAAAAATAGAAGGAAATGATTTTTAGATGATGGCAAGAATCCATCTCTAATAAAACACTAAAAAAATTGGATAACAGCAAAAATGAGTGCAACTGATTTTTCCTTTTTTTGTTTTTAAATTCAAATTTAATTTTGTTTTGAAATTCACCATTAAAATAATAAAGCATTAGGTTCTTACAGTTTTTGAGATTAACAGACGATTTAAAAAATCTATTTTCGTGTTTATTAAGCCATTAATCAACCTTTGATTTAACTGATTTCTCAATGAGCTAATTTATTTGAAAATATGTATATTTTCACACATGATTCTCAAGCTAAATTCTGCCTTGACCTGTAATGTTCATGTATTTTTGGCAGGCTGACTTCATAAAGTGAGCCGAGAGAATGCAGGGGCCATATCGTATCTGAAGCATCCACTTTGTTTTTTACACCAGGGCATTCAATAACCACTTAATAACTATAACACTGATGGTAAGAGCATTTTCCCTCCTCAATGGATTTATGCAACATTTCTTGCTTTTTAAAAATGTTCTCTACTATAGCAAATGATTTTGACCTTGAGGGTGAAGCAAAACAAAGCACAGCCAATAAAATACTCCACAATATTTTTTAAGAGTAAATGATTAAATGTTTTTTTTCTTGTTCCCTGACTTGATATTAGGATGTTTATGCTCTTATTTTAGACTTGGTTTGTTATAGGGAGCTCATTTATAGGGTTTAAAAGGAGTTCAATTTATAATAAGTGATAAATTTATTAAAATACAAATCTGGAATTTACGGGTCAAAGGACATGAAATATGTGTATGTATATATACATATATTTTTATTTTTGAAAAAATACTTATTTTTAAGCTAGGTATGTACTGTTTTAAAGATGGGCATTTTACTGTTGTTATATATACTTATATGTACTTAAATACCTATACATATACATCTTAAATCATACAGAAATGAGATGCTCTACAACATCAAAAATATTAGTATTAATATTCCATTGTGTACACTGTGCATATTAAAAATTTAAATGACCTCTATTAAAGACTCTCAACAAAGCAACAATATCAAAGAAAAATACACTGTCCTGAGATTTAGCATTTCCACAGAGAAGCTGGAAAAGTCAAATATTAGTCCATTAATTCCCACATCATCCCTAAAACCCAGATGATTTCTTCATCCAGCTGTATATTTGAAGGACAGTCTTCAGTGCATTTTTCATATTTACTAATTATTAACTTGTTCTTATCAATTGTGAAATCCAGTGTTAGTCAAATTTTTCACCAAGGTAGAGGGGAAGGTCGAGGAATATAGCTCTAGTATACTCCGAATTCTGCTTTAAAGTATGTCAAACACGGACTTTGTATTGATGATTAGATATAAGGTAACAAAAGAAATAGAACATCTCATCATATATTGGACCAACTAAAATTTTTGCAATACAAATAAGTTAGAAACAAACAAACAAAAAAGTCTGCAAAATTGCATTTATAATTCCCAAGTTAGAAGTCAAAGTTGTAAACCAAATGAGTAATTTCCATTGTTAAATTCATTTTGCTGAAATGGGCATAGAGTCTCTAGCGTTCTTTTGACATTAATTTTTAATGATGAATGATAACATTTAACAAATATTTAATAAGTGTCTACTGGCGGGAGGAACTGTATAACTATAATGAAAGGGTTAAGAGTCCTGTTTTGAGCCAGCCAGGCTTGGGTTTGAATCGCAGTTACTGGTTTTACGGACTTTTGGCAATTATCTTCACCTCATTAAGCTTTAGCTTCTAATTTGTAAAATGGTCCTTACATCACATGGTTGCTATAAGGACTGAACAAGATTGGGGCGCCTGGGTGGCGCAGTCGGTTAGACATCCGACTTCAGCCAGGTCACGATCTCGCGGTCTGTGAGTTCGAGCCCCGCGTCAGGCTCTGGGCTGATGGCTCGGAGCCTGGAGCCTGTTTCCAATTCTGTGTCTCCCTCTCTCTCTGCCCCTCCCCCGTTCATGCTCTGTCTCTCTCTGTCCCAAAAATAAATAAAAAACGTTGAAAAAAAATTAAAAAAAAAAAAAAGGACTGAACAAGATAACACATGGAAAATGCTTGGCATGTGCTTGCCTGATAAATGGCAATAATTTTCATAACAGTATTATATAGTTTATAATATTTGTAATTGCTAACATTTGACCTTTTCAACTACCAAAAATATTAGTCTATGCACAACAAGATTAGGGCCTGAAGAATGAAATAGTGACTATAATAGTCCTAATACCTGCCCTCATGGGTTCAATCAGATGGAAGATACAGAGAAGCAAACAACTGTCACACACGGTAATTGGATTCGTGTAGAGGATCTTGAGAGCACCACCTAATTCAGTCTAAGAAGGTTACAATAGAAGGAAATAACACTTGGGACAGAAGGATGAGTTGGATGGGGGTGGGGCAGGTGAAGAGGCGGGGGTAAGAGAGTATTCTAGACAGAACAGGCGTAAGGATCAGAACCTGATAGAGCATGGGGAGTTTTAGGAAACAAAAGAGCAGTGTACTCGGATGGGGAGGGGAGGAGGGTACTACTATGTGAGGCTGGAAAGGTCACTAATAGTCATTTTTTGCAGGGATTCATACGCCATGTTAAGTAGTATAGACTGTAAGCAAGGGGCAGCTTCTGAAAGTTTAGAAAGAGGGGAGACCTTTGACCAGGTTTACCTCCTAGAAAGATGACTTATAATGTGGATACTAGACGAGTGAGAAGGAATATTCGTGGGGGTGGCAGCAGTTAAAGCTGAGAGATGATGGAGGTCTGACATTGTACAGAGCTGGTGGGGATGTGTAGTAGACAAACATAGAGTTGGCACCACCTGGTAAACACTTCGATGTAAGCAAGAGGGAGTGTGCATATCCACTGGCTGAAATAGTTGCCGTCTCATAAAGATCATGGCCCTGAGAAACTATAGCTCGGGATAAGGAAATAGGCAAGAGCTGAAAGGACATCCCCAACCAATGTCCAGATGGGACTCTCCAAAGTGTTTCCTGAGCATCTGTCAGATAATTATATGAGATTCTGAGTGTATTCTTTTTTCCTCCTTCTCTCCTCCCTGCCACCTCCCCAGAGAGGAGAAGCTGCATCTAAAAGCAAACTGCTTCCTTAATTTGACTTAGGAAGAAGAGTCTTGCTTGATTTATTCTATCTGTATACTTTCAGAATATATAACTGATAAAAATGTATGCATTCATGAAAAGCATAATTAACTTATAAAATGCCAATTAACACTGATGCAGCACCTCATTTGTGCCAGGTTCTGTGCTTGTTACTAGAAGTACAAAGATATATACGACCACAGTTATTCTCAAGCTGCTCACAAGATTAGTAAGTAGGACAGACAGATACGCAACAGAGAAATAGAGTATAATACACACATTTCATGTTATGCAGCTAGCAATTATATTTGGGGGGAATTGAGAGGGTTTTCCAGAATTAAGAGTTGCCTGATATAGTGAGCAACAAAGCAACAACATATCTTTATTGAGTCGATACATGGACAAAGTCATGAACCTCAATTCAAAGATCATTTTGTTTTGTTAGATTTTGCAGAGAGTGGCAAGAAGAAGAAGATAATTTCTAGCAAGAAATTATAGAGTCAAAAGACATAGACTTCATGGAACGATGTGACTAGGACTGGGCTGAGTCCTGGGGAATTGGACAGAAGAAATGAATCTCATCAAGATGGTGCAATTGCCTACGATATATTCAAGACTGCCTTTTCCCCGTCCATGGCAATGTGTTTCAGATGGTAATTCTAGTAATACAGATGAAATAATAGTATAGGAAGCTGGAAGTCATGATTGGAGATGGATTTAGAAGATAAAATCCACAGGATTTGACAGTAAATTTGATGAGGGGTTTCAAATTAGAGAAGTTGAGAATGAATCTAGACTTCTCATAAGCAATTTGAGAGCTTATATGATTGGGAGGAAAGTAGCATGGATTTTTTTGGAAGCCAGGGAATGACAGAGCTTAAAGAATTAGGAAATACTGGGGCACCTGGGTGGCTCAGTCGGTAAGTGTCTGACTTCAGCTCAGGTCATGATCTCATGGTTCGTGAGTTCGAGACCCGCATCGGGCTCTGTGCTGACAGCTCAGAGCCTGGAGCCTGCTTCAGATTCTGTGTCTCCCTCTCTCTCTGCTCCTCCCCCACTCACACTCTGTCTCTCTCTCAAAAATAAATAAACATTAAAAAAAAGAATTAGGAAATACTGCAGACAAACAGGTGAGATAGGGTCACTGAACTTGGCAATTAAGAGAACATCAATGGTTTCTGACAGAGAGAAAGTTAGGGAAAAAAACAGAAAGAGGATGTTTGAAGGTGACTAAGCAGTGGAAAATGGGAAAACAGTGAGTATAATCTATTTTTCAAGAAGATTGGCAATGAATTTAAGGAAAAAAAACTTAAGAGATGAGATCAAAGGGACACTTAAAATTTACATGATTTTATTTTATTTAAGAGCAGGAATCTTGTCCATTTATCTAAGTTTGTGGTAAGGTCTTCTAAAGGAGAAACTGTAATACAGGATGGAGGCAATAGTTGCTACATCAGAGACCAGAGGATTTGTGAAGAGACTGTACAGAAAGAAAAGTTGGGGGCATACGCATCTATCTTGCAGAGATTCCTAATATCCCCAGATATTTTGTGTGATGCTTTTCTATGAGAAACATTATGTTATCATGGTGTTCATGAATTTGGATACTTGTAACAATCTTGGTACCTATCCCTTTTGATTCAAGATTAACCAGAGACTTCCTATTTCCTTATTTAACATATATTTACTGGGCACCTTCTATAGGCTAGGCACTATGCTAAATGTGGGCTATACTTTGGTAAATGAAACGGATTAATCCCTGCTCTCAGGTACATTTAAAAAAGGATCATTTGCCACGTAAGGTGTTCACTGTAGACTTTTCTGTGTTAGTACAAATTTAATCTGCTAAGCAGTATATGCTGAGGTTGGAAATTGTCACATGTTCTTTAACCCAAGTACAGTAAAGGTAAAAGTATTAAATGAACGGATATCAGCAAAGCTACAAATAAGTTTTATTTTAACACAGATGTTATAAATGAGAGGGCAAATGGAAGTCTAGAAGTAAATATTCATTACCCATTTACTCATTCATTTAATAAACATTTTGTATATGCTATGGCCTTAAGGTGACTAAGACCTGGTTAGCGTTTCTCCTATTCTCAAAGATTTCATAATCTAATGGTACAATCATAGAAGTGCTTCCTAATGATTTTAAGCCTTAAACTCAGAAGCATGTCTTCCTAAAATACAACGTGAAGTAACCATAGCCTAACAGAATAAGTGCTCTGTAATTAGAATTAGAGTTCCACAGGTTAGTGTGAGATGCAGCAGCAGATCGGTCTAACATGCAGTCCATTCCAGAAGAAAGAGGATCCTCCAGGACTGAGGGAGAGGGACTCAGGCACTTGTGGCTGTGCCATTAACCTATGCCCAGTGAAGAGGTTTGGTAGCTAAGACCAACTCTATAATGGACATCTATTCTTAGTTCTTTAATAAACAATACATTCATTTTAAAGAAATGCCAAAGAAATTATTTTTTCAGGCACTGTTAAGGAGATTTAGTGTAATGGTTAAGAACATGGACTGTGTTGCCAGCTGCCTGGATTCTAGCCTGGGATCAGTCCTTACTATTTGTGTGACATTGGCAAGCTACTTAAACTCTTTGCATTCAATTTCCTTATCTGTAAGATTAGACTAATAATATCTACCTCCTGGTATGAAGCACTGGGGGAGACAACACATTGTAAAACCCTACAAACAGTGTTTTCCTACGGTGTGCACTCAACATATGATATCTGTTATTAACATGACCTGAATTACAAAGATCCAAATGTCATTTTTACTCATTCTGGGGCTCACTCATTGCAAAAACAAGTGTACTTTTTCCCTAACTAGCTTAGAATACATGTTTTTATTCCAAAAAGTAGAAGTTTAATAACTCAATTGATTTAAAAAGTATTTATGAGACAGAATTATGGTATAATTGTGCCTTGGCCCCTTACGTTTTTGAGCACTTTTAACTTCAGAATAGCTTTTAGATCCTCATAATATTCCTATAAGTGCTATTGGACAGTTGTTCTCCTTTTACAAATTAGGAAATGGGACAATATAGGGTTAGTGATTTGCCCACAGTAGACGTAAGGCCACCAGACTTTTAGTCTAGTATTTAAACAAATCGACCAAAACTCAAAAAGTTCCTGAGCACACACTTGTGCCCAACATTGCAGTAGGTGCCTCAGAAGACTAAAATTATATAAAATACAATCCATAACCAAAGAATCTTACTTTCTAATTGGAGAGATATCATCTTATGTTGTCTTTTGCACAGTCTCAGCAGTTTTGCCCAGTTTTTAAAGCTCTTTGAAATCTGTCCAAGCCACCACCCTTTATTATTAGTTTTCAGTGGAAACCCGTATTTCTAGCTGATCCATTATTCTTACTACTGCATGAGTCAAGAAACATTATGAGGTTTTAATTTTTTTAATGTTTTATTTATTTTTGAGAGAGAGACAGAGTATAAGTGGGGGAGGAGAAGAGAGAGAGAGGGAGACACAGAATCTGAAGCAGGATCCAGGCTCTAAGCTGTCAGCACAGAGCCTGATGCAGGGCTCGAACTCGTGAATCGCGAGATCATGACATAGCAGAAGTTGGACAGTTAAGTGACTGCGCCACCCAGGTGCCTCAAAACATTATAAGGGTTTAAAAACAATTCTTTAGATTATTTGAATGTACTTTGTGGGTTGAGGTCTGCTGGGATTTACAGAATGATGAATGTGACCCATGCTATGCCTTTTCTGCATTTGGGAACAAACATGGGACAAGTAGAGACAGATAGCCCATAGATTTGTCCTGGAATGGGTGGGGGTCAGTTGTGTATAAGTGTGCATCTTAAGGGGGAGGCAAAGCAAATACAGGCCTCCATTTTACATGTCCCTTAATATGGAGTCTGTTTTCGGTTTCCTGGAAATTAGGGCAGTCAGTAGCCTCATCTCCTGTGATTTTATATTCCAGAAATACTAAACTATTATTGTGTCCAAACACATCCTGTTGGTTCATGTCTCTAGGTTTCTGTATATTTATTTTTTCTGACTGGAATGCTCTTTAGAAAAAAGGTTTCTTACATTTTTTAAGGAGTCTACCATATCAAGAATTTAATGAGAAATTTAAAAATTAAACAGATAATACAAAATCTATCACTTTCCCCAGATAAACACGTAAAGAAATTTATTACTGAGGGCAGAAAGCAAACAATACAAAAGGACTAACAGTGGAGTATGTTACTAGTACTTCTTACAAGAAAATACTGGGAGCAGTTGGGAATGTTACTGGTAATGATAATAATGACAGTTTATTGAATACTTACAATTTGTCAGGCATTATGCTAACTGCTTCACATTTATAGCCTCATTTAATAGTCCACAGAAAGTAGGAAGTAGGTGATATTATCCTCATTTTTGAGATAAGAAAATTGAGGATTAGATAGTCGGGTAAGGTCACATGGTATGTGGCTAAAATGGAATTATACAACACAGTGTCTGGCTCTAGAGCATAATCAATTACCAACACCTTTATAATTGTGGGCCTCACATGTCTACAGACAAGTGCTTAGAAAATGGTAATAAACAATGGGCATTTGTAATTTTAACTCATGCCATTAATAGAATTTCAATCATGATCCATTGTAGATAAGGCTCATTATTGAAATTAAAGAAAGGAAACATTAACATATTCAAATGGAACAGGTAACAGAGACCATGGCCAGTAACATTTTGAGTCAGTAAGGTATTTTCTAACATGGAAATTCATATTTAAAGGTTGAAAGTCATCTTTCTAAAATCCAAATATATATACAGTTGACCCTTGAACAATGCAGGGGTTAAGGGGGCTGATCTCCTGTGCAGTTGAAAATCTGCATATAACTTTTGGCTCCTCCAAAACTTAACCATTAATAGCCTACTGTGACCAGAAGCCTTACTGATAACATAAACAGTTGATTATCACATATTTTGTATATATATTACATACTGTATTCTTATAATAAGGCTAGAGAAAAGAAAATGTTATTAGATAATCATAAGGAGGAGAAAATACATTTATCGTACTGTACTGTATTTGTAAAAAAAAAAATCAGTGTGCAAATGGGCCCATGCAGTTCAAACCATGTGGTTCGAGGGTCAACTATATATGTGTGTACATATGTATATATGTATTTGCATATATGTATATATGATAACCAAGAAGAAAAAAACAAATGGTGAAGGCAAGTGCCAGGAACTTTGTGACGATGTGGTAATTTATAAAAGAATATTTACAGAAAGCCAGTTGAAAAATGAATGAAATAAACTGAAATGGGGATGAATAGAAGGTTCAGTATTTAATATAAATATTCAGCTGGATGATATACAACTGTGTTTCAATAGCAATTCTTGTGAAAAGGATGAGGGAAAATTACTTTCCTAGAAGCCCAATATAAATTGACAAGGCAAATGTCCGATAAAATAAAAGCGACAGGACCTAATACAGCATTAGATTGAATCAAGAGAAAAATGGCGTCTGGATCATGGGAAATAAAACTGTATTTTCAGGTGTGCTTTCATCAGAGCAAGTGTGATAATGAGAATCTTTCAAAATGGTTCCATTAAAAAGTGTTGGAAAGGGATGGAAAAGTTTAATCTGAGTGCCTGCTTTGTGCCAAACATGTTCAAACATGTCACAAATACAGAGAGACAAGAATGCATGTAAGTAGTCATAACAAAATCTTACAATACTTTGTAATATGTGTAAGCCTAGAACATGAGTTGTTCATTGCATAAACTCTGTGCCTTCTGTCTCTGGAAACCAAAAAAAGAAGCCATCCACTCTACCTGGGGTCCAGCAGTTTTCATGCCCACTGCTTTCATTAAACATTTTTTTTAATGTTTATTCATTTATTGTTTTAATTTTCTTCTTTATGTATTTGTCATTCTCAAATTCTTTACAATGGAAATGAATTGTTTTTATAATAAAAAAGAATGCAATCCAAGTAATTTAAAAAGGCTCTTAAAGACTATTTCCCAAATTATCCAAAACCCCATGTGGCAGCCTGAGCCTTATTCCCTTTCTGAATGAAGCTTGATTATATCACTGTATTCAAAAGTCCAGGGTCCCCCAAAGGCTGGGCCAAACCAGGCACTAATGAATTTGCTATTTTCTAAAAATACAGCGAAATGAAGACAGACTCTAATAGTGAGCATTATATGTTAAATACTCTGATCATTAATAATATAATTAATTCAATTAAAAGGATTATTAATAAAATAAGAATAAATGGGGTTTAAACTAAGTCCCTCTCTGTCTAAGGTTCATTCAGGTCTCAGCTTAACAATTATTTACATTTAGTTTAAACTAATTTACTGTTATCATTTTTATTAATATCATCATTTTCTCTGATTCACTTTCACACATTCAAGGGGAATCAACAACGCTAATTTTCCAGCCTATAATTTGTTCGTTTTTTTCTTTTCTTTTTTTTTAATATGAAATTTATTGTCAAATTGGTTTCCATACAACACCCAGTGCTCATCCCGAAAGGTGCCCTCCTCAATACCCATCACCTACCCTCCCCTCCCTCCTATCCCCATCAACTGATTTCAAAGAGCTTAAACAGTTTAAGAATTCTGAACTTTAGGCACTACAGCCATGGACCTAATGCTTGCACTTTGATTAGAAAAGCAGTGCATTTAAGTTCAGTATAGGCAGCAAAAGCTTAATTTATCAGATTTCCTAAAACACGCAATGTGCAATGGTATCATCTATTCTGTTTAATTACAGTTAAAAAAATTACTGGTACAATAAACTGTTTTATCAGTTCCTATGGATCATGACTTAAATTTGAGAAATACTGTATTAAATTATCTCTAAAGTTTCTACTACCCTTACATTTAAATTTTCAATTAATGCAACGATAATCCAAGATATAAAATGACACAGAGTATGCAGAAATAGAGCTGCCTCCAGTGGTTCAGTGGATAGTCACTTTTTTATAAAAAGATCAGTTTTTCTGTGAACTAGCTCTGAACAATACAAACAAAAACAGTATAAATAATGTAAAATTTTTGCAGCAAAATTATTTGTTATGGATGGTCTTTATAATGAAAGTTGCATTTTTTCCTAAAGTTTCTTTCTTTTTTTCTTAACATTTATTTATTTATTTATTTATTTATTTATTTATTTATTTTTGAGACAGAGAGAGACAGAGCATGAACGGGGGAGGGTCAGAGAGAGGGAGACACAGAATCTGAAACAGGCTCCAGGCTCTGAGCTGTCAGCACAGAGCCCGACGCGGGGCTCGAACTCAGGAACCGCGAAATCATGACCTGAGCCGAAGTCGGCCGCTTAACCAACTGAGCCACCCAGCCGCCCCTTAAACTTTCTTTCTTAATTCAACAGATAGCATGTAATAACTATTAGTCTTCATTAAATATTAAATGTAAACCTAAAGATTCAAGCCAAAAAAAATCAGACTAGAAAAAATACTGCCAAATTTAACAGTACCTTAAACCAATTTTACAAAAATAAAGATCATTAAAAGAAATCAGCTTCCATTGGTTCTTAGCAAAAGCCAAATATTTAATGAAACTGAGATACTACTCAAATTAAGATCCTGAAAAAAACTACACAATGTTTTACAAAAATGAGCTATCATTTTTTTTTCCTGAATCCATTTCCATGGACATGTGAGATGAAATGAGGATCTACCTACCATTCTATCTCTGCACTCTTTCTCTCCTCATCTCATTACACAAATATGATTTACCCAAGGCAATAATATACAAGTATATATTTACATACAGGCAATAATACACGCATGTACATATAAATTTATACCTACCCACACATATAAAATCTTACCTCTTTGCTTTCTTCCAGATCTGATTCACTACTGAAGTCCTCTGTGTTTAAATTTTCAAAGTCAGACTCTCCTACAGCAATTGGTACAGTCACGGTAAGACTGGGATTGTTTATGAATGACATGTAATCGCTTTCATCAATAATGTATTTTTCAACACTGCTGCCGGTTCCTATTCCACTTGTGGTTCCATTCACATCTTTAATATAGTCAAGATCTTTTCCAATTTCTGTTGTATGATTGGACATACAACTGTCTTTCTTATTGTTTAGATCATCAAGTGGTTTAATTTCATCTAGAATCTTTTGTTTTCTGACAAACGATTGTTGAATAAATTCATATATTTTTCTCTTCACATAAGCTACTCCTTTGTGCATCCTGTCCACAGCTATTTGGAGGTTGTTCATTTCGTTATCATCATCTGTGGCTGCAAGATTGTCTGCACTAAATGAGCTCAGAAGCAAGGCCAGAAAGAGGTTCAGGACCTTAAAAATAACACAAACATGATTATAATTTCACCCCAATGTAAAGAGCAGATTGTGATCACTTATTCCTCTAAGTGTAGAGGAAACTGTAAGTTCTAACAGCTAGATTAGAAAGAAGCACCATAGAATAGTGATTAGAAGTTGGGTAATCTGAATTTGTGATCTGGCTCAGTAGCTACTACACTCTACATCCTTGGGCAAAGACATGATTTCTATTGGTCTCACATTCTCCCACATATAGAACAAAGATGATGAATGAGTTAACCTAAGGTTTAGCTATGTTTAAACTTGTATGATTATAAGAAAACAGATTGATATATGTACTATGCACAAGTTCTAACCTTAAAAATCATTAGTGTTTGCAATTATACACTGAAATACATTCTATAGTTTCCCTTATGATAAACAGAGACATTGAGTTGGATATTAATTAAAAAAATAATCATTATGATCCAGAATGAGAATAAGTATCTTAACACAGGTATTGACACTTATTTTCTTAACCCATTATTTCTCATGCTCCACTATTGATTAATTAGAAGAACCATTTATAAATAATTTCCAACACTTCCATAAGACTGATACTTTATATATATATATACTTTATCTATCTATCTATGCATCTATCTATTTATCTTTCGGAATATATTAAAATTTTCTATACCTTAAAGAGTAATTAACATTTCAAACTTAGAGAGAAGAACTGATCAGTTATTCCATTTGGGTAATCTCAGGCATCATTAGCCAATCCTTATTTCGACCTAGCACCACTAGAGAATTGATTAACCTAGGTTGGCTAATGCATCTGCCATATGACATAGAGTGATTGAACGGTATATGCCACGAAGGGGCAAGGAAATGGTAAAATCACTATGAACACTTAAAGACTCCACTCTTTAGTCCTATACTGGCAAGTAACATTAGGCTTTCTTTAAAAATTTTTTTCAGATTTCTCCCTCTTCTCTGAATTTGAAAAATGTTCCCAATATATCCTTCTAGGCATGTCTTCAATATGATACTCTATTAAAATTCATATAACAAATGTGATGAAATGATTGACAAAGTGGATTTGAATATAAAAACTGTAGGGTCACTGCTATATTACTGTGTTGTGAAAGTGAGACATATCTATATCTATCTATCTATATCTATATCTATATCTATATCCATATCTATATCTATATCATCTATATCTACATCTATATCATCTATATCTATATCTATATCTATATCTATATCTATATCTATACATCTATATTTATCTCCAAGGCAAGAGACTTAACAAATTATTAATCATAGTTTTTGCTTGGGCAAAATGGTCACTATCCTATTATGCTCTTAATCTATTTCTGAAATATATATCTTAAATGGGTACATACCACCAGGTTTCCAATAACCATAACCATCATGAAGACAGTAAGGCACATGGCTTGACCAGCAACCTCCATACAGTCCCACATGGTTTCTATCCACTCTCCACAGAGCACGCGGAACACTATTAGGAAGGAGTGGAAAAAGTCATTCATGTGCCAGCGTGGAAGCTGACAGTTGGTGGAGATCTTGCAGACACAATCTTTGTAGCTTTTACCAAAGAGCTGCATGCCAACCACAGCAAAAATGAAGACGATGATGGCCAACACCAAGGTGAGGTTACCCAGAGCCCCCACTGAGTTGCCAATGATCTTTATTAGCATATTTAATGTTGGCCAAGATTTTGCCAACTTGAAAACTCGGAGCTGGAAAATAAAAAAAAATTATATAATTATTATTATGATCTTTAAAAGCATTGCATATACTGAGGTTTACCAAGAAATGATGATTAATATAGAATCTCTTACATCTGCCCTGCCCTTGAAACTTCTCAGGCTCATTGTTAATTTTTGGACCTTCTAGGAAGAATTTAGTTCTTCCATATCCTAACCATGTAGATCACCTTCCCTAAGAGTCAATTTCTGAAGATTACTTGGGGCCAACTGTCCATAATTTGTTTTGTGAATGTGGTTCTAAGGCATACCAGGCCCAACACTAATATTAACATCTGAATCACAATAATCTCTGTTGAAAAGATATTCATTTTGCCAATCGAATGCAAAGCAACATCATACTGAGGTCCTGCTATAGGTGGAGAAAAATGTTTATTATTCATTAATGCTCCTTTAGGGTACTGACATAGCTGTGCCTGCATTTAAAAATTTGGAGTATTTCCCATACCTATAATTCTTCCCCTGATTTGCAGGGACATATATGTAAACCAATGAGCATGTTAAGTAATCCTACAGATTTTTTTCCTCTCATTTAGAGAAGAAGCATATTATCCAGAGGTAGAATTAGGAATTTTCTGCATGCCCAACTGTGTCTGATCACCATTTACCACTACAAAGGGCTGTTTATATTTTCAAGTGACTATTAAAATGTGATATATTTCATTACAAGTATTTTCTTAGATCCAGAAATATTAACTGTAGTCATCTCTAGAAATGATAATTAGTCACAATTGCAACAGAGTAATATATTAAACTTTACATGACTGTACTTTTTTTTTTAAATAAAGGTTTTTCTAAACACATGGAGATAATTTTTTTTTCCATTTAGGGATAGTTTTGATGATGCAAATGTACACAAAGATTTAAAATGTTAATAGTTGTGTAGTAAAACCTATGACAGTACTATATACGAGCTCTGATTGTTGGACAGGTTTAGTTTTTGTTGCTGTTTTGTTTATTTTTTACCAGTCGGAATGAACGGAGAACTGATAATCCTTCCACATTGGCAAGGCCGAGTTCTACCAGGCTAAGTGTCACAATAAAACCATCAAAGATATTCCAGCCTTCTTGGAAATAATAGTACGGATCCATGGCAATAATTTTCAGAAACATTTCTGCTGTAAAGATCCCAGTGAAAACCTAAGGTCAAAACAAAGTTACTCTAATTCCATCAGATAATGATAAAGTAGAATGACATAGTATTTGATCGCAGAACAAAATGTTAATGCTACTTTCCCCATAATGATCTATTACGAGCTCACATTTGTGTAGTAATGTATAGCTGATAAAAAGGCTCTTATATACTTTATTTCATTTTATCGTTACAGAAATTTATTGTTAGCCATGGACGTGGCTAATGCAGGCAATATAAATATCACTTTACCGGTGCGGAAACAGGTCTTTACGTGGGTGCAATGGTTTCTCAGATATCACACAACTAGAAAATGCCAAAAATTGGACTGGAATGCAAATTTATTTTGAACTAGTATTCCTTCTGTCCCATCAAACTGTCTGTCCCTCCAGACTTTATACAACACAGGTACTGACAAGATCTTGCCCATGATCACTTTTAATTGTCTATAAGCATATTCCCCTTCCCTCAAATCAGATCATTATTATACAGGTACATTTATTACTATAATACATGTGTTATATTATCAATTTGTTATGCACGTGAAAAAAATAAATTTACTTCCATAATATAAAAAGCAGACCTTTAAAAATATAAATATTACAACTCAGGATGCTTTACATGTCTTGCTTTTTACCATCAAAAATCTTATACCTCAAAACAAATGTTATGAAAAATACATACATTACTTTAAAGTCTGTTTTCTTTCAGCAAATAAAAGCTAATATTCCTAAATTGAGTCAACTGACAAACACTTTAATAATTCATGTTTTTTAAAAACAGAGGAGAAAGAATTAAGTGGCAACCTTTACCAAAAATGGCCTTGCTAATCATATAATACACAAAATATACTAGAGGTTTTCAATATTTGATGGTTTTGATATAGAATGGATGGATAAAACAATACATGTCGTACCTAGCTGCTGGACGTGGAAAAGCTAAAGACATTTTTGAGATGTTAAATTTTTGCTTATAATGATGATGATGACTAAGCAAAATGAAAAGATCTATGTTTTTTGTTTTTAGTCTTCTACAGCTAGGGAAACTGTGATAATGTCTTTTCAAGAGGTGTGCCCTTAAATTGCTTCTGTATCTTGAAAAATTATAAATATCAATATTGAGTTTCCAAGTGGTACTATAGGCCTATATATTGCTCTCTTTCTTAGCTTTTGCTTTGACATTAAGGGCTATTTATTGTTGGCAAAAGTTAAGGTATAGCCAGCTAGCTATAATTCCAATCTTTTGGGAGCCAGGAGGTAAGAAGGTGGTGAAAAGACTGTGTTAAGCTATAAATGGAAACAGTTTCTCAAACAGAAAATTTGAAGATTGAACACATTTACCTTCCAATATGCTTACCAAGTTTCCTACTGTAAGCACATTATTGAAATGTTCCGTCATTGGATAATGCTCCATGGCCATGAAAAGAGTATTTAAGACAATACAGATGGTGATGGCCAGGTCAACAAATGGGTCCATCACGACCAGGTTGACAATATGTTTCACCTTTAACCAATATGGTGAACAGTCCCAGATTAAGAATATGTTGGAAAATTTATACCAACAGGGTGGGCATTTCTGTCTGGATTCTTCAAGTTCTAGATTTAAGAAAAAAAAGAACCACCAAAAGATATATTTAATAGATACATATATTTATTTCAGATCCACAAGTCTTCTTTTTCAGTAATCCACACATTTTCATTTGGTACAGAGTCAGCCTCATTTGTATCTAAAAATACTATCGCATTTATTCTTTAGACCTATGAAGATATTTTTTCAGACATACACATAGGGCAGAGGGAGCAAAGAATAGTTTTTTTCTTGTATGTATTGACAACATGGCTCAATGATTGGCCTGAAGTGAATGGTCTTTTAAATGAAGTTTTTCCATAGGAAAATGAGTTGCAGAAACGTAGATACTGTGTGTAATCCTATGTTAATGTCTGGCTAAGCTGTCATCCTAAATCTATAAGAGACAGGGTAGGGTTTGATATGAGCCAAGAATCATCTTTTAAATTTGTTTTTGTTCTGTGAAATGACCTGCTCCTCTCCTCCAATCTTGAGAGTATTTTGGATGGTGTTGAAGTCCTAAGCCTAATGGAACAAAAGAGAGGGTCACTGTGACTAATAAGATTAGGAACCTCTAACAAATGCTTTATTCCACATTTTCAAAGAATTATCACACTGGAAAACATTCTTTAGATTTCCAATATCATTGCATTTGAGTAACGTTTTTAAAGTTCCGAGAATATATGAGCAGGTGTAACAAATAATAAATCTTAAATAATACCTATCATATTCTCTTTCTAACATACTGTTTCCAATTTACAAATAGAGATATTTGTTTCAAGTGAGAAAATACAAGTTTACTGAAAATAATTGAACGATAATGGGATGGGTAACAAACCTTCTACTGTATTTGTTAAAATGCTGGCTATACTCATTGCTCTTTGCCTTTGGGAAGGATCTTCTAGAAAGTCCATGGAAACATGGAAAGAACTTGACCTCTTCCTCATCTCAGTTTCGGTGGTTGTTCCCTATAAAGAAAATTCTAATGTATTAAATGATTAACTTGAGCAATATGATAAGCAAATAACCAGATGTGACACAGTGAATTTCATGAAACACATGCATCATGCACTTTCATATTTAGTTGGTGATGGCAGATATTGCTGACTTATTGTATCATTAACCTGGAATATCCAAACTGTCAACCATTCAGTCATACAACAAAAACTGAGTTTTTTAACCTCTAATTTCATAATTTTATGAGACATGATGCAATTTTGATATAGTTAATAAATCTATTGAGAGCCATATTTAACAGTTAGCACTAGTTCTGAACTACTAGTAAAAAACTAATAACTTGAAAAGTCATATAAATGATCAGGCATTTTATGCTGAGAAGGTAGCCATTTATTCTTAAAGAAATACAAACGATTACAACACATGTAGCTGCCATCTCATTATCTGTACACAAGACATAGATGGTCATTGACAACACAAACTGTATGTTAAAAAAGCCACACATGCTGCATGGACAACAGTTTCATCCAGGGTACCAAAGCAATAAGTCATCTAACTCTGACTTAGTCATGCCTCATCATGCTGATATATTTCCAAGTGGTTTCACAGTCTAATAAGAGGCAGCATGTGTTTAGAAATTCCTCATCCTGTATACATTCACAAAAACATACGTTTGTACACAGACAATTCTTTTATCTGTCTGTATTAACAATTTATTTGTGTCTCATCATTTAGATTCATTTTGAGAAGACTTATATCAGCATTTATTTTTTAGAAAGACAAATGTGAATAGTAGAAACTTCAAGATAACAATGAAGCTATCTATTGAGGCACAGTGTTCTTGAAAATCTTCTAAAATAAGGCAGAGCTATATTGAAGAATCTGTTGGAAAGATTTATTATACACCCTTTATACTTAAACATAGGAATCATTCATTTACTTTTATACCAAACTTTAGAGGATGGCCTGCTATCTAATCTCAGCATGGGTATATAGCAAATCCTCCAACTGGAGGCAGTAATTTATGATTGTGCCTAATTTATTCTTAGCAAATTTAATAATTAAATGCATTCGGTGTTATGCAAGAGTGTTGAGGCCTTAAGTTTTAGTTGGTTAGTCTATTAAAGGTATTACAAGATGCAGGTGCATTCGCAGCTTGACCAACCAGGAATCATTCTCAAAGGTTCCATTCTGTAGAAACACTGGCTGGTGCAGCAATAATGGGCCAGCCATGCCTGAACTATTTAAAACTTCCTTACATTGTCATCAGTAGCTGGCTTATCTATTATCACCTCTGGCAGAAGCTGTCCAACAGGCGATGTAGGAACTGAAGGTCCACCAACCAAGGAAACCACACCATTGCAATCCACAGTGCTGTGCATCTTCCCATTCACTGGAAACACTGCCAGCATCCGGGAAGACCTACTGGTCTGACTCAGGTTACTGTTGCGCCGCTCTCCATGTCGTCGGGGCACAAACAAGGAGTCTCTCCGGCTCTCATTATCCTCAAAGGTGCTGTGCTCATCATCAGCAAAGTCATTCTCTGATCCCACATCCTTTGCTCGCCCTCTAAAGCTGAAAAGGCTTGTTCTGCTATTTCGCCTTGGGGAAAATAGGGAGCCACGGATGCTCAACAAAGACTAGAAGTTTGAAACCAAAAAAAGTACAAGCATATTAATATAGACATTTGAAATGTGCTTTTATTTTGCAAAATTAAGTTGAAGGAGATTCAGTATTCATAACAGGATGTGATTTGTTCCTTTTCATTAACATTCTCATTTTATGTGCTCAAATTAAATTGGTTTTATAAGAAATTTCTAGACCTTGAGATTATGAATGGGGAGAAGGATCACAATTTAAAGACACTGAAGAAAACTCAAACCCTGAACCAACATTTTCAAGTTCAAAAGCAAACATCCTTAGCACATTACTTTGGACACCATAAACATTCAATAAACATTGGCAGCGTGACCTTCACAAGGCCTTCACAAGGCCACATTATTGCTCTTTCCTTCAAGGAATTCCAACATTTTTCACAAATTGTTTTAGCACATCTATCTAAAATCACTTTAAATTAATTATTACCCCTATTTCATCTATAAAGCACAGACTTCTGAAATTCAGAGTCATGTGCTTTTTGATAAAGCATATCACAACTGAAGTTTTCAGAAGCACGAATGCTGGTTTATAAAGAAGTTAGGGGGAAAAGGCAACATAAAATAACCAAAAAAAGTACTGATCAGCTAGCCCTACATCCAAATTTTTTTTTCATTAAAAAGGTCAAGGAACAGAAAGATTAAATGTCATTAGTTTCAACAGGTATCAGCAGATAGTATCAGGAGGAGAATCCAGTCTTCTGAATTTCAACCCAGTGTTATCCCAACTACACAAAGCTGCAGACTTACATATATGTGGAGTAAAATTTTCTCATAGCTATGTAAAGAAAGGGTAGATTTAAATATAAGAAACATGGCAGTCAATTCAGTTGATGACAATTCATAAATCTGGTTTAATTCTCCCCCTCTTCAGTGTTCTGATTTTCAGTCATGCATCAATGAACTCAGCAGTGCCGTACCTGGTGTGGGGAGGAGTACCTCTTTTCATATGTCAATCGATTCCCTTCGATGGAGAAGCGAAACCCTTTCCTTCTGATGCTGTCTTCAGACTCAGATTTATGGAATTCATCCTCATCTTTCTCTTCCCCACCAGACTGCTCTTTCTGTTTTCTTTTCTTTCTCCGATTTCTTCTTTCCTTAGCACTCTTGGAACTCAACTTGGAGGCTTCAGATGAGCTGTCGGAGAGCCCACCTGCGGCGCTAGGTTCTCTGGAATGCTCTGAGGCAGTTACAGCTGCTGCCTGCTACATTAAGGAGAAATGATTTTAGTATGGCATTAGAGAAGACTTTATCTTCTTAAGCTCAAGTGTTTGCATAACATTTAAAAAACACATTTAACCTGCTGAAGCTGATCTTCCGTAGAAGCAGCTCTGTCTGCAAGTAATAAATGGGACTTTTCCCCCTTCCTATCTAACGAAGGCTTTCAGGGTTAACGTGGTTTTATCTCTGTTAACATTTATTATGTTTATATTATGCTGTACAGGCCACATATTCAAAAGGACCAATCAGGCATCGATAAGAACATAAACTCATATTACTTTTTGGGATTTGAATTACTCTAAAAGTTGGTATTTAATTAGCACTGTCTTCTCTGAAAAAGAAACTGTGGCATGGAAGAAAAGTTATTGACTTACCTGAGCTCATACCCAAAGGGAGTAGGAATGAGATAAAGAGCTGAGGTCCTCTCCCCAGTTATTGAAGTTGCATTATCAAAATATCATCAATGAAGGTGATAAAATCCCTTTCTTGCCCTCCCCCCCCCCCATAATCTTCTAACCAGAACACTGGAGAAAGGACAGTCAACATTTTCCACTAAACAAGACAAGACATTTAGTTCTCCAAATACCAACCCCAGCTTCTTTCACTCAGCACCGGTTCTTGCTGGATACGTGGGCATGGAATGAAAACAATGCTTTTGATCATAGCTTATACTGGTGCTCAGTCAGTACGTTTTGATATTACCTTTGTTCCCAGAGTGCCCTCAATACAAGGACTCTTGCAAATAAATTAATATTTCCCAAACAGCTTTATTCTAAAGTAAAATCAATGAGCTTGTATGCTAAATGAAAAGCATGAGAGAATATAGAAGTGATAGCACAGGCATTTCATTGCACAATGAGTATCAACACCTCTCTATAAGAACAAGAAATCCTTAGATCACCTGGTCTCCATAAAATTGGTGACTTTCATATGCCTACTGAATGTTGCTTTGTCATAGAACATTATATTATTTCATCACTTCCTCATTTATTATACAAGGCAATTAAGCCACATTAAAAACAATATATTTTTGGTTAAAGAAAAGACTAGATTATCTTTTAAGAGCCAGATGAACATCTTTATATATAATAACCAACACATTTTTTTTCCCAAGAAAAGATGACTTCTTAGGATTTTCTCCTATACCCATTCAGTGTTTTTTCCTCGAGAAGACTCAGAATCACATTTTCCCTTTTAAAAATCTTAAAACATTAAAGTAGCATGAGAGGGTTCCACTGTGGTCAATATTGCAGACATCTTAGAAAAAAAATGAAACTAAATGATCTATAGATGATCAAAATGTAGAAATTATTACTAATCTGCCATCATTACCAGTTTCTCTTAAGTGGAGTCAGTTATCTGTCTCTCACTTTCTCTCCAGTGTTTTTGCAACAACCAAAACAATAAAAAAGAATTGTACCATGAGACAGGACATATTTGATTTTGATGAATTTACCTGAGCTGCCTCCTGTTGCTTTTTAAGCTGCTCAAGCATCTGCTGAAATTCAGCCTCTTTCTGTTCTGCCTCTTCCAAGGTGGCCTGATTCTGTTCCTCATAGGCCATGGCCACCACAGCCAGGATCAAATTTATCAGATAGAATGAGCCCAAGAAAATGACCAGCACAAAAAATATCATGTATGTTTTCCCAGCAGCACGTAATGTCTGAAAAGAAAAACATTAGAATTATTTTTTCAGTATTATTTCACTGACTAGTGGCTTTAACTTTTACTTGTGTGTCATGTAGGACCCTTGACATAAATAATAATTATGATGGTCACACCCCCTTCTGCCTCCTTGACTGTTTCTTTAACCTCATCCTTTTCCTTCTCCTCTAACTCATGCATTTACATTCAGATCTCCTGGAGGGAATTCTTGGATGCACCAGGAATAAAATGGAATCAAACGAAATACCATAGAGATTCCATCAAAGAGCTGAGCCTGTGATAAAAGTCAAGGAAGACATCAAAGTTATCTTTCTATATCTGCTTATTGATTTTCATCACCTGCCACCTGAGGAATAATATTTGAGTGGGCAGATGGAGCTGAGGGGAAGGTGTGCCTTCTGTTTGAGAGGACCTGTGTCTGGAAATGGTGGAAAATAAGTTTTGAGCCAAAGGGAAACGAGAGGGAATTGCTATCCTGTCATCACTATGCTTAATATGTGTTATAATCAATAGGATAAAGAAATTCAAATCTCCCAATTTCAAGTTCTGTTCCTTCTGCTATATAATGCTGTGACTTGGAAGTCAGCACTAAGGTGTTTTTCTTATATGTTTCTACTTAAATGCAGTATGTATCTCTTCAGGTTCTCACCAGTTGATAAAGATTTTCCCAGAAGTCCTGAGTCATCAGTCGAAACAGAGACAAAAAAGCCCAGCTGAAGGTATCAAAGCTTGTGTAGCCATAATTAGGATTTCTACCAGCTTTCACACACATATATCCTTCTGGACATTGGCTATAAATGGGACAAAAGAAAGTATACGAAGTTCTGTTGTCTTTTTATTCCGATAGCATGCTATACTTATAACATTGTCTAGCCAGGAAAATTGGCTGTTTCAAGGGATGGAAGTTATCACAAGAGATAGAGCATGATAAATAATATATATTTCCCAACTTCTGACAACATAATTTTACTAGCCACTTGATGTCATCATTAAAATATTACCTAGCATTTTAAATAATATTTTACAAAACTACTTTCTGTTGATAATTAGCATTTTAACATATTCTAGTTCATTTTCTCTACTGGGAAGCCTCTAGAGTCATCTTCTAGTTCACACATACTCATCTAAGGGACACAGCATTAAAGCAAAAGTATTATTCCTTGTTTTATGAAACATAAAAACTTGCCTAACCTTTAAATAATCTCTCACCTTAGAGGTAGCCTGAATTATAGCAAATAAGTATTAATAAAGTATACACACATACACAAACACACACAGATTATTGGCTTACCCTGCATCAGAGCTGTTTCCACATAGTAGGGCATCCAAAAGACCCTCCAGAAAATAATGATACCCTGTTTAGGAAAGAGTAGTAAGTCATATGATGAGTATTTGCATTACACTGCAAAATGAAAGCAAGATGAGGCCCCAACTTTTAGGATTCATAGAATGATTTAAAATATGTTATATAATTCCCTGAAAGACATTGGGATTTGCCATTTCATTTCTCCCTCAAAATACTAGATATTATAGTAAGGGGATTGATTACTTAAGAGAAGAAAGCATTTGTTCTTTATGAGTATAAAATTAGCAATAATTTAGGTGCTAACCTAAAAATTTAAAAAGCATCAAATGTTTTTTTCTATTACCCTCGTGAAAAATAAAAATTTCATTCTGTAAAAATAGATAAGCATGACAGAGATTCCTTTGTTTTTCAAAATAGCCACATATTTGAAAACAAAGGGATTATATATTTTCTCTCTACTATGTTTTTAAACACTATTTATAAATGTTTAACAACTGATTATGATTTGCATTCTATCAACTTCCAGATATATTCTGCTTACAGTAAAGGTGCATAAATCAGGTCAGCTACTAAAAGAAATGAAACAAAAAATAATGTTAAATAGTAAAGCTAAAATAATTACTAGAGGTGAATACTATAGTATCTCAAAGCTTTCTTTTGCTGGCAAATTCTTTAGGTTCTCTTAATATCCAGTTGAAGTGTCACTTCTGTGAATTGTTCCTTGATATTCTCTATTTCCTGCCCACTAAAGATTGGCAAAATTAAGAACTCCTCTCACTGTGTTACCAGTAGTATGTAGCTACTTATACTATTATTAAACTCATTGTCCTATATTGCAATTATTTGTTTATAAAAATTATTACTCCTTGAAAGAAAGTCTAATCATTGATTATTTCCATATTACTATTGTTGGGACTCAGGAGTCTATCAATAAATTTTATTGAATAAATAAGGACAGGGAAGACAAAAAGAGAAATGTAAGGAATTAAATCATCATTTGAAAAATGTATTCGAATATAATTGACAATGTTACATTAGTTTCAGATGTACAACATAGTGATTCCATAAGTGTATACACTATGCTGTGTTCACAAGTGTAGCTACCTTCTGTCCTAATATGTTGCTATTATGATATCATTGACTGTATTCCTTATGTGGTGACTTTTATTTCTGTGACTTATTCATTCCAAAATTGGAAGCCTGTATCTCCCACTCCCTTTCACCCATTTTGCCCAACCTGCCACTCCTACCCTTCTAGCAACCATCAGTTTATTCTCTGTATTTATGCTTTTTGTTTATTTATTGATTAGTCATTGTTTTTGTTTTTGTTGTTTTTTTTAGATTTCACTTATGTGTGAAATCAGATGGTATTTGTTTTCCTCAGTCTGATTTATTTCACTTAGCATAATACCCTCTAATTGCACTATTGAGTACATACTCAAAGAAAGTGAAAACACTAATTTGAAAAGATATATGCATGCCTATGCTTATTGAAGCATTATTTATAGTAGGCAAGATATGGAAGCAGCCCAAGTGTCCATCAATACATGAAAGGATAAGGAAGATGTGTTGTGTGTTTACACACACACACGCACACACACACAATGGAAATATTACACAGCTATAAAAAAAGGATGAGATCGTGGCATTTAAATAATCATTTTTTTAAGAAAAAAAATCTTGGATTTTGTAAAAAGAAATATTTCCTAGATGTTAAATTTTCAGAGAAATTTGTTCTACGCATAGTTCTATAAGGGATACAAAAACCACATAATGGGAAATAACTTTCATTTCCAATGTCTTACTTCTTTGAACATCGACAAGAAAATTTAGACAGAATTCCTTGATTTTTAATTAAAATTAAATGAAGTGAAAAATATGAGAGTTTCTGGATGAATTCTTGATATCAGGTATTTATAAATGAAGTTTTAACCATTAAAGTCAATGATCTAGAAGCTTAATCTGAAGAAAATACAACTTTCAGTCATAATATATATCTTTAATTTTAATAAATTTAATTTTCTATTACTTTCAAAGACATTTTATTTGTATTTGCAATTAATTAATTAATTTATTTATTTATATAAAAATATTTAATATAATTTATTGTCAAGTTAGCTAACATACAGTGTATATATAGTGTGTGCTCTTGGTTTTGGGAGTAGATCCCGTGATTCATCACTTACATATGACACCCAGTGCTCATCCCAACAAGTGCCCTCCTCAATGCCCATCACCCATTTTCCCCTCTCCCCTGTCCCCCCATCAGCCCTCAGTTTGTTGTCTATATTTAAGAGTCTCTTATGGTTTGCCTCCCTCTCTATTTGAAACTATTTTCCCCCTTCCCTTCTCCCATGTATTTGTATTTGCATTTGATTTAAAACAATCTATTCAACAAATGGATTATTGTTAGGCAAAATGATAAGTATGGATTTTTAGAGCTGAAAATAAATCTGATATTTATGATTTCTTTTACTTTGACTCTAAGAGAAATGGAGTCCAAGTACATATTCACTAGAGAATAAACCTTAAATAACATCTTCATAGTCAGTTCCTTGATCTTAGCCAAGAGAAAAAAATATCAGATTTCAGGGAGTTGATGACAGCAGTAGACTTATTGGCATCATATGAGTGAATAAAGAACAATTTTATGTATTGCTTTGACACACAAATTCTTAACCTAGAGGTTTCCAACTATGTGCAAATTACTTGTTGGCATATCACTAATGTCATGAAAGAGTTAATCTGTATGAATCAAGGTATTTTATATATCTACAATTATAAAAAGATACTGATTTGTTTTTAAAATTATGCTGTCATTACTTTAAGAATTATACAACTATCTATAATTTTTTATGACTAAGTCTACTTGTTCCACACAACCAATCACTAAGGTTTTCTTTCTTTGATTTTTTTGTTAAGAATTACTCATCACCTTCAAATAATAAAGATAAACACCCATCTAAAGTCTAAGTTTCATATATTTAATATTTTTCTTTAAAAAGGACATTCCTTTTTCCTGTGAATCATGTTCTGTCTCTGCTCTTGTAACATTGCTACTGGCAAATACTAAAACCAAATAAAAGAGAAAATTTTACTTACTTTCTTTGCAGCTGAATTCTTTAGTCTCCCATATAATGATATAACACACAATGGCACTTGGAGTCAAAATTAGAATAGTTATCAATAAAATAATTAAAGGTATGTGCAAACCAATGGTCAGGTGATTACGAGATCACAACCTGTTATGCAATCATTTTAAGAAAATCTTTCATGCCTTGGTGGAAGGCAGGTCAACAATGAAAAAATAAATCTACATAACAATAATTCTTACTTGAATCTTGAATATACGATTTCCAGTCAAACTCAGTGTGAGTTTCATTGACAAGTGTGCCATTGTAATTCATGGTTACATTCTTCTCTATAGTGTGTTCCTCCAGGGAAGCATTGGTGGGAGGCCATTGCACACATTTATTCCGCAGGTTGCCCATGAACAGCTGCAGCCCAATCAGTGCAAACACGCTCAGACAGAACACAGTCAGGATCATGACATCAGAGAGCTTCTTCACTGACTGGATCAGGGCCCCCACGATGGTCTTCAGGCCTTAAAGAAAGAAGGCTATGACTATGAAGACTTAGAACATTGGAAATAACAAAAGGCCCACACAGTTTTCTTGAAAACATAGATTCCATGCATAAATTTGAAAATAATTGCAATGCCAGTGGAAGAACAACACTTCCTGGGAGGCTGAAGTGCTAAGGAAATGAACTCCAGAAATATAAAGATCCAAACAACGAAATGAAGATCATCTTCCATTATGTCGAGAGAGAATAATGGGAGGTTTATGGTCTTCATGAAGGGTCTTGTATTTCTCCATTTTGCTAATGAAACTCACCCCATACTTTCATTAGGGTTAGTTATCCATTTTAAAACAAGTTACCTGAATACATATTTTACAATGCCTATTTATAAGTAGGAAAAGGTTTGCTATAACTCGGGAGGAGGTTTAGGATATAATTGGACTTGAAGATAATAAATCCTCCGTACAGACTCATGCTATTCTTCATTATCTTATTTCCTTGCCTTTTAAAGCATTATTAGGATTTACATTGTACATACAACATCATCAGTAACTACAATGAACAAGAAATTACAAATTGGTACATTCAGTTGGGACCAAATCCCTGGTACAACTGACAATGGAGAGAAAAATACATGACATCTCTAAGGGCAAATCACACATGGACTATATACTGCATTATCTCATGCTAAACTCCTACGCTGATAAAAAGTGAAAAAACATAAAAGCTTATGTCCAAATAATAAGAATCATTTCTTATAAAACACTTGATTTTGATAATGATTTTGATTATTTTATTATGACTCCTGAATTTCTGTAATGTTGACTGTCAAGCAAAGAAGATGTTGCTGAAAAGACATGATGGATCGGCCCCGGATGTTTAACCTAGCTCTCACCTGGAATGACTGAAATTGTTTTCAGGGCTCGGAGAACTCTGAATGTTCTCAACGCTGAGACATTGCCCAGGTCCACGAACTCTGTCACGTATCTGTAATAGGGAGTTCACACACAGACACAATAACAGGATACAAAGAAAGAGCTGTAGGTACAAGGAGCCTTATGGTTCACACCAATCACTCCTTACCTGGAGTTACAGAAATAGTTTTCAAAGCTCTCAAGACTCTGAAAGTTCGAAGAGCTGAAAAATTGCCTAGGCTTACAAATTCTGTTACATACCTGTAGAATTAAATCAGAGTTATTCAAGATTTAGGCAGGATTTATATTATTTGCTTGGGTCTTTTATAAAGACCTTCTTGGTGATTCTAAATGATAATATCGTATGTAGCAATTTAGAAATTAGAGTCAATTGCTATGGTTTTCTTTACTCACATCATTGAAGGCCGTTTGCTGTACGTAAACTTCATAAAGTGTATAATCCTGTTGCTACATTGGCTAGCAATATAATCAACATCTTGTGTAACTGAGGAGAATTAAATCAATAGAAAATTAAATCTTGGCTGTTGTTTTAGGGTTTCAGTTAGAATGAACTATGTAAAATCACCTAAGAGAAACTTAGGCAGGAAAAGGCAGATTGCCTTACTAACTATCTGGACATGAAAAGGTTTTCCTAGTGTAACTCCTAAGTGAAAGTTAGGCAAGTTCAGAACAAGATCTTATGATCTGCTGTTATTGCTACTTTGTTTTCAAAAAACAGTTGTCCCAATATGCTGTCTTTTGAACGGTGGCCCGAGGGAATGGTGAAGAGTTGGCTCATCTGGACTAGACATGGAATTAAAGATGAGACAGGCAGCATTTGGAGACTTCCGTATGTCATTCCTACTTCTGATCCTATCTACCTCGCTGTGCCTGTAGGAGGCCAAGAAGTCAGCTCCTGAAGGAACGGTGAGGGCAAGTGGGCATGGGCCACCATCCTCCACACATATTTCACCTACTTCCGAATGGCCTTCGATTCCTTTTCTGAATCTCTTCTTCCTTGGGAAAATTTACCACAAGAAAAAACAAGGACAGGGATGAAGAAATTGTGCATATTACCGAGTGTATCTGGATGGGAGATGAGGATAAGAAAGTTTATGTAGAGGGTAATGAGATGAAGAAAATCATAAAGGGAAAGAGGAGAAGAAGAAATGGGATCAGGTGAGGAATAGGAAGAGACAGAATGTGTCTGCTTATAAGTCTTAAAGATCAATTTGCTGATGAAATAATAATTTACTATATTAAATACATAATATATTAAGGACCTCATTTTTTCTATTAGTTTGATCTGTCAGAAATTTTGGATGCTCAGAGATAGTTATATTATTCTACCAAACTAATAAAAGAAGACAGAGAGAATACGTAACACGGGTAAGCTCAGTGAAAATTTGTGCAGCCAACAGAGTGGTTTCTGACTCTAATTTTTAAAAGCCATTTTCACAGATGTATTCTGAATACACCTGTGCCTTCAAATTGTGTGCATGTGGGAGGGACTTGTGTGTCTGTTGAACAAGTGGCATGTATGAAATCTGCTGACATATTTCTTACGTGTGGAAATTGTAACTTCAACTGCTGCAGAGGCTGTGTGCCCAAGTGAAACGTCACTTGGACCTCTGTTGTGCTAAACAAAATCAGGAGCTTAAATGTATACATCACACCAAAATATTTTTCGGTTAAAGCAAGCTTAGTCTTTAAAAACATAAGCACTCATAGAAAGCCCAACCATATTCTGCCTTGAAGATTCAAAAAGGCACTTACGCAAATGTAATGACAGTGAAGTCGAGCCAGTTCCATGGGTCCCGAAGGAAAGTAAAATCTTCTAAACAGAAACCCCTTGCAATAATTTTTATAAGTGATTCAAAAGTATATATTCCTGTGAAGGTGTACCTGGAGGCAAGCATCCAAAAAAGACTTGATAAAGCAATAATTTTCTTTTATAGCATATCAATTTCTTATCACTCTGTCAGTGGAAGAGATGAACATTAAAAAAGGGAATCTAAGTAGGTGGATGTTATTTTCATGAAAATAAAACATATCCCTAAATTTAAATTCCTTCCCTCCCATACGAAGAGTTGTTTTTTGAGGGTCCTAAAAGCGGAGTGAGAAATACAAGCTGTATGAAGTCTATGTGGCTACTGCCTGAAATGTCTTGGTATTGACATAAGTGAATAGAACCTCCTGAGAATTATCCAGTACATTCATGTAATGGAGTAGCCAATCAATACTATTGCAGAAGCATAAAATGATATTCCTTTAGAAAGTAAAAAACTAATTTCAATCATGTTTAATGAATGAGAGAACATTGACAAATTAGCAAGTCTTGTGGTTTTCCCTTTCTAGAAGATAAGACAGTTCACTAGCTTGGAAAAAGGATTTTGTTAACATCCGATAGGATAATTCTAGGGTCTTATGAGGTAAAATTTAATTTAGAATAAAATGTTGGGCTAATTCAGAAATGTACATGTTTCCAAAGCTTTAACCTTCTACTCAGAAGTTAGAGAATAAAATCACAGAAACCAGTGGGACCGAAGACCTATGGGTCTAACATGTTAACTTCAACACCTTAGGAATTCTTTGTATATAAATTTTATTACATCCTGTTTGGATCTCTGTTTCTCTTATAATTAGCTCCAACCTGGAAGTGTCCAGGTAGAGAAGAGGCTCTTGGGAATACCCTCGTGGTTGTTGTTTTCAGGGTCAGCAGCCACAGAGCAAAAGAGGTTACAACCTGGGCAGGATGAAGAGCCCCAGCAGAAATTAACACAAATCCAGCCTCTCTGCTGTAGAGGTAACCCAGAACAGAGTCATCAGTGCAGTTAGTAATGCTTCTAGTTTCCACAAACACTACCCTTTCACTTCAGTTAGTTTAACCCTCAGTTTAAATGGAATTTTCAAGTTGTAAAACCCCAAATTTGGGGATTTTTTTTTCAGCGAATTTTTTGATGACAGCACTTGAAACTGATGATTTAGGCCTGACAAGAAGTAGATGTGCCTGATGGAAATGAAAACCCAGTGAGGATCAACATTGTCTTCTCACGGCATGTGTAACATTCCCTTGTAAATTCTGAACTCAGTGAATTCATCTGGAAATTTAATTGGAGTCAAGGTTTACCATATTGGCTCTCTTCTGCAATTGCTTTCATCACATTTGCTTTGGCCACTGTAGATCCTAAAGGAAATATGGTGAGTGTCTGAGAATATTGGCCTTCTGATAACCATCAAATACAGGTGAAAGACAGATATTAGATCCAACAACACCAGCAGGCCTGAAAGCAAATGTCATTTGTCTTCCTGCTTTGTACTTGTGCCTAGAGATGGCTTTAATAAAAATATTCTTCAGTTTTATTTAGAAGGTACACTGAGGCATAGTTTCAAAATCTGTATCTATATATAGATATAAATATACATGTCTATATGTCTACATATCTATATAGTCATATCTATAACACACACATACACATAGTAGGTGGTTTCAACATAAATTGAACTTACTCTACATTCTTTGTCCAGTCAGGAGGATTACTCATTGTCATAAACACACAGTTCGTCAAAATAGTGCACATAATTAGCATGCTGAATAATGTAGATTATTGTTAAGGAACACGCAAAAGAAAATCCAAATCCACATATTATATTATATAAAACAAACATTGAAAGATTAAACTGCAGTTTAGCCAGGATACAGTGACTAATACACTGTGGGTAATTATCTAATTTCTTTAAATTTCAGTTTTGTCATTTGCAAAATGTGGGTAATAATATCAACCCTCAGAGTAGTACTATAGATTAAGTGAGATAATGTACAGTGTGTTGTATAGATTAAGTGAGATAATGTATAATGTTTATATAAGTATAAAGGATTGTTTTGATACTATTACTGAACCAATATATTTGCCTCCCAGAGGAGTTTAGTGGGAAAGCTGTGCAAAGTGGAGTGGTACAGTTTTTGGGCAGAGAAGCCTAATTTGAATTAATTCAGGTGCCTAAAATAGCAAATTGTTAAGGAAGGCACATATAAGCAATACTGTAATTTCTTAAGTACATATTATATATATTTTTTTTTTATGTAAAAAAACTCCACGTAGTCAGAGTACAGCATGGTCCTGGGTCACATTGCTCTATTTTGACTGAGTTTGAACAAGTTCAGCAGCACTGAATACAAGTAGAAGTGAAAATCCCCCAAGGCCAGGACTTAATGTGACATGAATGTAATTAAAATTCACATAAAAGTGATCTTGGGCAATTCACTCAGCCACTCTTGCCACGGAATCTTATGTCTCCAGTGACTTTCATACAAGGTAGCTAATCAAGTGTAGACTTGGCCGGTTTCAGGTGCAGATGAAATTTGTTAAAATGTGGAAGGTTCTTGGAACAGGCCTATATATTAGTAAATATGATCCAAGTGTTAGCTAAAACAAATGACTAAGACATAACAGAGCTGAAGGGGACCTTGAAAAAAAACAACTAGTCTAATCACTATATTTCAGAAATCAAAGAAATAAAGCCCAAGCTCTAGGGAAATTAGATAACTTGGCTGAGGACTAGAACACAAGTTTCCTGCCTTCATATCCAATATTCTTTCCACTACAGTTAACTGCCCAAATAAAAATTTTCCAGAAGTGAAAAAGGAAGTTTTCATCAAATGACCACATGATGGCACTAGGAATACAAACTAGGATAAGGTAACCTCCATAAACATAAGAACCTTGAACATATCATTTGTTTCAAATCTTCTAATATTAAAAATGGCATATTTATGCCACTAAGGAATCTCTTGCCATCAGGTTAAAAGTAGAAATGGCCTTTTCAGTTTTATAATCTTTTTTTAAAAAAAATCAGGTATCATGCATTTATGAAAATTACAACAGTATTTCTACATTTATCATCACCAAAGCCATCAAATGAGACATAATCAGAAATAAAGTTTTTGCCAATGATATGAATACCTAAATTTAGTTGGAGTCCTTTTTAACACCAATGGAAATTGCAAAGTCAAATCCCTAAAGATCGTTTGGTAATATAATCTCAGCTTCTTTCATTAACTTCCAGAGTCGTTACTAAGCAATCTGTTTTACATGACAGAGTCATAATTCAATGACTTACATTTGAAATTCAGCCAATATTCCAGTATTTCCTCATGAATTTCATTTGGAAAGTTCAAGAATTAACTAAATATTGGCCAAAGCCGCCTGAAATTCTCCCATAGAAAATATACTTAAAGGTTTATTCTAAGGTAAACTAAAATGCTTTATCTAATAGGTATGTCTAAACTTGGCTCTAGAAATATATTTCTCTGTTATTATATCATTACTTATTGTAAATTCTACATAATCACAAATTTTGTGGTAAAGATGGTAAAGATACATACGGCCATCTAAAATTAGATTTGTAAGACTCAATCCATACAAGTATTTTTAGGAAGATATATATATCTGTATATAAAGTGTTAAAGGCTAGGTATAATATATATTTGAAAGATAAATATATATATGCATATATATATGCATATATATAATGTTAAAGACTTTGTAAGTTTCAGTGACATCTCTATGACCAATAAACTGTAAGAATAAGGCTTATATGACAAAAGATACAAAATGAGAGTAATAAAAGCCACAGAACATGGACATTTCCCAAGCTAATTTTATATTTAGCTACAAAGCACTTATAGATTACACACATAGTTACTATTGATCACTTCAAAAGGATATGAATGTACCAAAATCTTAATAGCTATTTTCCTAAGAGGATTGAAGGGAGTTAAAATGTACAGGGCAGAGGTGGCACTGAACCGGAAGATGGCCTTCCCTTTATTCAATACTATAAAAGTCTGTAAGAAAGGAACACAACATACAAGTATAAAAGTATAAACCATTTAAACTCTATTGCCTACTTCTGTTATTTGTCATAATGAATTATTCCAATGTTGCAGCTTTTAATGTACACCATGCAAACGGTCACTTTTACAGGACTGTTAGAGTCCTTTAGAGAGGACATTCAATGGTGTCATCTACCTTTTACCCGATACTTACCTGCGATTTTATCATACCTAAGGTATTTGGTCAAGAGAATTGGTTTATTTTGTTAATATCTTAAACATCTGACTTGAATGAAAGTCTTAAATGGGTGCGTATTTCATTTCTTTCTAAAATTCTTAAGACACTACATTTCTTTATAGTGATTTCAGCTTTCCCAATTCGAATATCTTGAAAATTAATCCTATAGAATGCAAAATCATTCAATAGAACTAGTACTTTTTTCAAAGTTATTTTTTAACCATTTATTCTTAAAATAAATCTTATCATCTATTGGTAATAGGAAATAAAAACAGCCACCATAAGACCCGCTCTTGAGCTAGATGGACACAATCCAATAATTGATTTTTGGAAGCCAAGCTCCTTGGAGAGTATCTGTTGACCGGGAGTGCTAAATTCTGTATTGGGATTTCTGAGTTAGCTGACACATTGAATTCTAATCCCAATTGACTGCTCATCTCATGTAGTGCTTTTTTAGTATGGAGGAAAAGCTCAAAGCCCCTGAAGAATTTAGGATCCATGAACGTGAATGGAATTGCATTCCAAAAATTAGACATATTTGAGAGCAATTAGCAGTGTTCAGACAAAAAAAAATAAAGTAACAACATACAATAGCATAAATAATATAATGAAGGATTCTGACTCAGTGTTTCTTAAGGCATTTACTAATAATAACATAACATAAAATTTACCCTCCTAATCATTTCTAAATGTATTGTTTGGTACTGATTTTTAAAAAGAATGTATTATATGGCTTATTATAGTAAAGTACCTTAGCATCTTTTAAATCCAATTAGTTCAATAAAAATTTCATGACTACAACTCCTCAGGATAATATTCACTGCATGAAGTGACTTCAAAACCAAAGAAAAAGTTCAAAATTGGTGGTGGAGGAGAAAAGTCTGATAAGTAGCATCTAGTTTGAAACAGGCTTCTCTTTACAACCCAAGACTGTAGAAAATTTGATTTTGTGCCTCAGAACATATTTCAAAACATAACATTTTGACTGGTTCAGGATGAAATTCTATATATGAAATATCACTTTAAAGATACATTTATATGAATCTAACTCTTCATACATTAGATGCTGGTCATAATTATCACTTAGCTTTTCATATATAGTTACCAAACTCAGTAACATTGAGCCCCTATATGATAAGCTGTTAATATTATGAGCATTGCAAACACCTGGACAGTAGTATGGAACTAGTTTTAGGTCTAACTATTAACTTAGTTTATTCCAGTGCAAATAATGTATATTAACTAATTAGCACAATATTTGCAAAGCTCTGTGCTAGAGTTTACACAGAAAACAAAGACATGTAAGTCATGACCCCACGAAGTATATATAGTAGTGAATGTTCAACTATCTCAGCTAATAGAAGAAAGTCTAGAAGGATAATTTATGTAGAGCAAAGCTGTCCATTAGAAATATTACGTGAATTACAAATTTGAGTCCATACGTGATTTTAAATATTCTGATAGCTGTATTTTTAAAAAGTAAATAAGCAGGTGAAATTAATAATTTTTAACCTAATATATCCATTATATTATCATCTTGTGCAACCAATATTAGAAAATTTTAGATATTTTACATCCTTCTTTTCATACCAATTCTAAGTCTTTGAAGTCTGTACTTACCACATTTAAAGCACTAGACCCACACTGGGGCAATGTCTACTGCATTTGGCAGCACAGACCTAGATGTAAACCATGCATTGTAGTGCTAGTTCAGACTCTCTTCAGCAAGGTAAAAATCAATTCTGATTTTGTTTTATTTTATTTTATTTTATTTTATTTTATTTTATTTTATTTTTTTTAATTTTTTTTAACATTTATTTATTTATTTTTGAGACAGAGAGAGAGCATGAACAGGGGAGGGTCAGAGAAAGAAGGAGACACAGAATCTGAAACAGGGTCCAGGCTCTGAGCTGTCAGCACAGAGCCCGACGCGGGGCTCGAACCCACCGACTGCAAGATCATGACCTGAGCCGAAGTCGGACTTAACCGACTGAGCCACCCAGGCGCCTCTCAATTCTGATTTTAAAGGAAAACCAAGAAAAACAGGCAAACACCCTGCTATTCAACAGCTTGACAATCTGGAAAGTAACAGTAGGAAAATATAAGTAGATTTTTTTTTTTTAAACTTAAGTAGTTAGTAAGAGTGTAGACTCTGGAGTCAAACGTCTGGCTCAAGTGTGGCTCCGTAGCCTTCCAGCAGTGGGATCCTAGACAAGTTACTTCATTTCCGTGACTCATTTGTCTCATTTGAAAAATGGGAATAAATATACTTAGCTCACAAAGTTGTTGTGATTACAGTTCAGTAGAGATTCTGATGCCTAGTATTGTGTATTTTTAGTAAATAACTCAGGTGATTCTTCAATAGCAGGGCTGTGAATCTGTGTTTGTTAACAGGTAATTTTTAAAATTGCCCGAATTGTCAATGATTATGTTGTACACATGCGTTAAAATCCTTCCCCCTGACCTATAATAACAATATATAATAATAACAATTATAACAATTTGGTAGGAATTGCTATTTATGGATCTGTGCTTGTTACTATCTAGTGATTTTGTTTCTGAGTTTTTATTTTATTTTATTTTAACATGAAATTTATTGTCAAATTGGTTTCCATACAACACCCAGTGCTCCTAACAGGTGCCCTCCTCAATGCCCATCACCCACTTTCAGTTACCTCCCACCCCCCCATAAACCCTCATTCTCATTTTTAAAAAAATTTTTAATGTTTATTTATTTTTGAGAGAGAGAGAGAGAGAGAGAGAGAGAGAGAGAGAGAGAGAGAGAGAGAGAGAGAGACAATGATCAGGGAAGGGGCAAAGAGAGAGGGAGACATAGAATCCAAGGCAGGCTCCAGGTTCTGAGCTGTCAGCACAGAGCCTGGTGCGGGGCTTAAACTCACAAACTATGAGATCATGACCTAAGCTGAAGTCGGCTGCTTAACCAACTGAGACACCCAGGTGCCCCTATTCTCAGTATTTAAGAGTTTCTTATGGTTTGGCTCTCGTCCTCTCTAACTTTTTTCTTTTTCTTTCCCTCCCCCATGGTCTTCTGTTAAGTTTCTCAGGATCTACACTGTGACCCAGCAATAGCACTGCTAGGAATTTACCCAAAGGATACAGGAGTGCTGATGCATAGGGGCACTTGTACCCCAATGTTTATAGCAGTGCTTTCAACAACAGCCAAATTATGGAAAGAGCCTAAATATCCATCAACTGATGAATGGATAAAGAAATTGTGGTTTATATACACAATGGAATACTACTTGGCAATGAGTTTTTAGATAGTTGATTTGTTTATAATTTTTTATCCAAGGTGGACATTGAATTTAACAAGCCATACTTTTCCAGTCTCCTTTTCTTTTTTCTTTTCTTTTCTTTTCTTTTCTTTTCTTTTCTTTTCTTTTCTTTTCTTTTCTTTTCTTTTCTTTTCTTTTCTTTTCTTTTCTTTTCTTTTCTTTTTTCTTTTCTTTTCAAAGTTTATTATTTTAATTTATTTTGAGTGAGAGATAGAGAGCAAGAGGGGGAGGGGCAGAGAGAGAGGGAGACAGAATCTCAAGTAGGCACTGCACTGTCAGCACCGAGCTCGACACTGGGCTCGAACCCACGAACTATGAGACCATGACCTTAGCTGAAGTCAAGAGTCAGATGTTTAACTGACTGAGCTGCCCAGGCACCCCTCCAGCCTCTTTTTCTGAAGATGTCCACTATCTTTTCTTTCAATCTAGGGGCCATGTTACTTAAAATAAATAGTTCAAATTTAAGGTCCAATTTCATATTTATCTAAACATTATCAAAAAATTACCAAATAACAGGACTGCCTCTAAATATACAGCATTTGCCTGCCCTTAAAATAAACACAGTGGCAAAAGTAACAGAGGAAGGTTAGCGATGATCATGAACAAGAGAAAATGTAGAAAACACGATTGGTTGATTAAATTTATGCGTTAGCTTCAAAATTTAAAACAAGCAATTTCAACTTGTATATATACTGTGCTCCAAAAATATATTTGGAAAACAATTATTTGAAACTTTGAATATATTTTCCCACAGAAGAATATATACATATACATACATAGACACATATACATGTATATTTACATACACTCAAAAGCCGATGTAACTCTTAATGAAATGGAATTCTGTATTAATAGTACTGTGAAACTTTATCACTGTGTATAAGAAAATGTGACTCTGCAAACGGCGAAAGAATTCCAAGTTGGGCTGCAACTAGCCGGCACCCCTTGGCTCTGTCTTCCGCCAGAAGTGGAATCAACCTTCTTATAGTTCTAAGCTGCTGATTTGAGAAGGGGTTCTAGAAAGAGAACTATGTGGCAGAGGAGATACGTTTCAGAAGTTTGGGGTATAAAGAACTTCATAGAAAGTCAAGAGATTTCTATTAGTGTGCAGCTCTGGGAACATTTCTCATCTGGATCAACGCCATGACATCTAATTGTTCTTTTTCTCTTGCGGGTGTTCTAAACGATCTTACTTACTTCTCTATTTTGTGATAACCTCTAGATTCAGGCCAAGATTTCCCTCCTTTTCTGGCTCACTAGGGAAGGGGAAGCTTTCATACAGGTTTACCACCTGACTGAAGGGAGCATGTAATATTTAAAAATTTTTTTCTCGGGGTGCCTGGGTGGCTCAGTAAGTTAAGGGCCCAACTTTGGCTCAGGTCATGATCTCACAGTTCGTGAGTGCAAGCCCCAGTCGGACTCTGTGCTGACAGATCAGAGCCTGAATCCTGCTCCAGATTCCATGTCTTCCCTTCCCTTCGCCCCTCCCCCTCTGAAGCTCTGTCTCTCCCTCTCTCAAAAATAGGTAAACATTAAAAGAAATTTTTTTCACTCCTGGTCTTATTCTATTTTTCCCTTTAGGCTACGGATAATCAGCTTAAAGAATAGCCTGTGGCACCTGTCCGCCTGTGGCCCACCCAAGCTTCAATATCTGGCCTTCACCTGATTACACATGTGGTCTTTAAGCCAGGGATCACAAGCCAAAATGCCCACTGAGGCTGGGTGGTGGGAGGTCCCTATCAATTTTTGATGTGCGAATCAGTGATGCTACATATTATAAGAGAAATCCTAAATATGCATGATTATAAATGCATGCATGTATGCATGAATGTGTGTGTGTAATCTCTTGGTTTATACATCTTGGAAACTAATTCAAAATAAACATTATTGCATGAGTCTAGCAAAATCTATCTGTGGGCTCAATATCTCACAGTCACTCAGTTTTTTTTAAAAAAATCTCTGCTTTAAGCCCATGCAAAACAGAAGAAGAATTTGTACCCAGGAAAGAGTCTGTAAAATTGCTTGTCCCTTGGCTTTAGCTCGATGGAATAATGGGGGTGGGGCCAGTACAGGAGTTGACCCTACAGGAGATGCCCAGCTGGGCTCTTATCAGCCAGGTTACAGCTGCCTCTGCTTCTGCCTCAGAGAAGAAAAACTATAACACAGGCGCAAATAAAATCTGGGGGTCAAATATTTCCCAGTCCATATCTTTAGCCTATACCGTGGCTGTGGTACCTTATTATATGCTCAATTTTTCTTTGACTAGAGGGGACTAATATGAGGTCCAGTTTTATCGCAGACTTGCTATGTGAGAACTATGAGCAAACTGTTCCCTGCTGATTTGTACGTCTGAATAGAGAAGATGTGAGTGCCCATAATCAATTCTAAAGTGCCATATAAATACAAGAATTAAAGGGTTAAAAGTGTGTGTTTGTTTGGTTCTCAAATACATACATATACTAACACTTGAGCATTTGAAAGCAAGATCAATTTTTACATTGGAAGTTTGTTGCTCCATCTTCCCTCCCAAATTTCATATTCAGAAAACAATGCCATCAGCTTATTCTTGTCTGACACTTGGGCACCTCCAAAATAGATTCAGCTCCCACCTATTATTCTGTCTTCATTGTAAAATATCTAGACTAAACCTCCATCAAGACTCCCAACTTGATTGGGGTACCTGGGTGACTCAGTTGGTTAAGCATCTGGCTTCAGCTCAGGTCATGATCTCACAGTTCATGACTTCGAACCCCGCAACGGGTTCTGTGCTGACAGCTCAGAGCCTGGAGTCTGCTCCGGATTCTGTGTCTCCCTCTCTCTCTGCCCCTCCCCTGCTTATGCTCTCTCTCTCTCAAAAATAAGTAAACATTACAAAAATTATTTTTAAAAAAGACTACCAACTTTATCTTTAAAAACATAAAGTGGACCATGTGACTCCTCTACCCAAAGCCTACTTAGAATTCATTTTGCCCTTAAACTTCAAACTCTTTAATATGCACTACAAAGTACTTTTTTCTAACCCTGGCCCACCTGCCCAACCACATCTTATTCTCTTCCTACTTATTATAGAGGCACATAATTTAAGTTTCCTGAATCTGTCCTCTTTGGAAAAAAAATAAAAGGTATTTATCACCCTATATTATCTGGTGGGAAATATAATTGTCTAATTATTTTTGAACTTGATCCAAACCTACTGTATCTCAAAATTTTGGTTTATACCAAGGCAGGGGATGTCCCTGATTGAGAAGAAATAGTGAAGTGACAAGTCAGGTTTGGGAAATACTGCCAACTGAAGAGATGAGGAACCAGCTTGCAAAGTGGCATGAGTAGAGGGCAGGAACAGCAGTGATGGGCTTATATGTATTCCATAACAGACTTCTCTTTTCCATTGGTATTATCAGTGCAAAGACTGCAAACCAGAAGCAGCATGGCAATGGGCCACGGAAGCTGACAGATCTGTTTTAAATCTAGTGTCTGTTACTTAATAGCTTTTGTGATCTTAGGCAAATTACTTCACCTCAGTTTCATTATTTTAAAATAAAGACAAGGGTTATCTGGGAAGGACATGGGGATTAAATAAGAACTGTAAATATCCTGATACATAGTGCATAGAGTACAGAGCCATTATTTTTGCCTGCCTGGCACGCCTTCTTCTGTGGTCTACACCTCTTCCTTTGAGAGAACACCTCTCCACTGCCTGCCCACATGGCTTGGGTGGAGCTGACCCACCCCTTAGCATGTTGACCACCCCTTAGGTCAACATGTGGCACTAACCTGGTCAATGAGATCATCACATACCCTAGGCTACAGTAATTGATTCAGAGGAGGTCATGTGAACTAACTGCAACCAATTCCAGGACTTCTGCTAGAGCTTTTGAAGAAAAGCGAGCTCTTTTTTGGGGGGTTATTACGCTGTAAGCTGTTAGCTTGGTGCCACTGGTGGCTATTTCTGCCATCTTGTGGGAAGAGCCAGCCTGTGAATGCAGCCAGCATAGGAAAAAGTAGAGCCAAAAATAAAAAAGAACTGAGTCCTGACATTGTTCTTTTAGGTGCTGGATCCTTTGATATTAACATGAGATTTACCCCACAAATACATTTATTGATTGATTAATTAGTTAGCTTCTTTGTTTTCAAAAACTAGTTTCTGTTAGATTTTTATCACTCTCAGTTGAAGGGTTTCTTACTAATATAGCTGGTACTTAATAAATGCTAGCCATTATTTTACTACCACCATCATCTGGGATTGTTTCTGAGACAGAGATGGGAAGGTGACAAAGAAGAACGGGGCATAAGGAAGAAATAATGGATGAGGAGGAGAAAGATTTGGAAGTCAACTATAGTGCCTTGGATGTAAGAGAGAGCCTTGGATGACTGCTAATTCTAAAAGACCTAATGATGTGCCAAAAAAAATACATTAATTGGGGGGCTGTCCATAGGACAATTTATGGAATCATAAGCTTTTACTTACCATCTACTTTTCTGATTTTCCATTCAATTACTTTTACAAGAAAACTCCCTGATTTCAGTTAAAAACAAAGCAAACAACTCTCTCTACCCAATATAACAATTTAAAACTGCTGCAGCAATAACAGACTAGGCATTTATTTGAAATCACAAGTTCATATATGACTCTTCATGCAGCTCCAATGAAGAGGAAGTAGGCATCTTTTTAAAAAGAGCTGATAAAAAGGGAGGATAAGGTGTTCATAAATGGCCCATAAAATAATAAAGGAAAGAATACATTTTTAAACGCATACATTTCTACATTCCATAATTAATAAACATCCATTTTCACCACAGATCTAAAATACTTCATTCTATTTCCAGTACCCTGTCACAAAGGATATTTTCTTCCATGGTACTAGTGAGTCATCTGTAATTTTAAGAAGAACATGAGAAGAAAGAAGTTTTCTGTAATAAAGAGTAGGTGAAGAATTTCAATGTATAGCCAAATGGTGCAAAATTAACCCAAGCTATGAAATAAAAAACTGTGGAAAAAAGAACCATAAGGAAAAAAAAAAAAAAGTTTTGTTCATAAGCTAAATGTGCCCTGCCACATAGCTAAAGTAAATAAACAAACAAAAGGAACACTGCCTGAAATCATGTTTTGAAGACCACTGGACCAGAGCTAAGATGGTATGGAAAATTCTGTGACTGTATTCTGACAGCATTGTTATTTTAGTTTTTAGTTCTTACCTTGGACTGCTGAAGGATTAAAACATCAGAGGGTCTGGAAATGCTTCCATGCATCAGGAATGTTCATGAGATGGTTGCTACTATTTCTTTAGTTATTACTATAATATCACTGACTGTGGAATAAACTACTTTAACAATTTTAGTAGAACTTTCGAACATTATATAATGTGCACAATTTAAACTAGGGCAAAGAAGATAAAAATATGTGGGCATATGCCATCTGAAAATACACCATCAGCAATGACATTTCCATAAGCTCACTGACATTGTCTTTTTAGAAGATCACAGAGGGTTTTAGTGTGGCTTACACATATATTTCTTTTATGGATACCACTGTACTTTAAAATATAACATAAAGAATAGGTTCTGCAGCCATTTCTATAGTAGGCTTGCTTTGTTTATTCTGTATATTAATAAGAAAGAAACTAGACTTTGTACATAGATATAAATGGCACATTATTTATTGTACCTCAGTTAAACCTTAGGGAAGTAAGTCACTGGCCTACTGATATTTGCATATTCCAGCTCATTCAGGAATAGAATAAAATCCACATCCCCAATATGAGTAATAGTTTTTTACTAGTGACATTTTTCCTGAAAAACTTTTTTTCTAGGGACATTTCCACCATTAAGCGCTTTATCTATGCCAGGAGTATTGTGTGTATGTGTGATCCACTGTTTTAATGAAGGCCACTCTGCTGATCTCAGATTTTCAAGTCATAAGACAAAACTAGTCATCAAACATCAAAAGAAATATTCACAATTATTCCAACTTTAATCAGAGCAAACTAATTCAGAATTTAAGACTATTCCTCGATACTGAAATAACCCAATTATGGAAGAAAATGTAAGACTAGAAAACAAGTAATGGCAACCATAGTCTCAAAATATGAAAATGCAAAAGAAGGGCATTTTAAACACATAGCTCAGTCGTGTGTCCTAAACACACAGCTTAGTCATGTGTCCTAAGCTTGCAATGTTACTTTTTAAGGATTCCAGTCCTCCAGAATGTTTCATTTGTATTGCGCTTTGAATGGCTTACACTGGAAGACTTGCTGGATGTCAGCCCAGTGTTAAGGCAATAGATGTGCCTTGCCTTGGGGAAAACTCCTTCCTGATAACAATATTTCTCTTATCAGGTTGTTCTGCTTGCACAATGTGATTTGTTCCAAAATGCCACAATGTTTTTCCTTCCTCACACAATGTGCATTTGAAGATAAGGATGGATGGTGTTAGAGGCAAGTAGGAATGTGAACCGAACAAAGTTTATAAGGGTTACTTCAGCACAAGAATCTGGCTGGCTTCCTTCAGAGTTGGTCTTCAGAGTTGGTCTTTAATCCTCAGTTTGAAGACCTTTCTTTTAACTATTTGAAAGGGCCTGCATAATTTTCTTTTCCATCTGCCCTCTTTGTTATAAGCCAATTGTTGGCTGTTTGGGGACACTCCCTCAAGACAACAACTTTTATTGGTCTGAAAACTCTTTAATTTAAAGGACAGATTGAGTAGATAATCTGGTTTCCACATAAAGAATCACTGCCCTTGTCAACATGTATTAGCTTGGCCTTTCTCAAAGCATTCGTTTATTGTTCTATACGTAAGGACACCGTACATGAGCTGGGATGCTAGATATCAGCCCTGTTTGATGAAGGGGTAGACTCTGGGTAGCTTTAATAATTTTTAGATAGTAATTACTACCAGAGAGGTGGGACATAGATGTCAGGGGGTAGCAAAAGCCCTGCTAAGGATGAAGCCCAGTAACCCATGATAACAGCACCTCTAAACAGGCTGCTTCAATAATGAAGCAATTTTAAATATGTTAAAATGTTTGTCTAACTGAATTATCTGCATTGTCACCTTCCTTATACAAATAAACCCTTCATCACTTGATTAATTTGGTTTTTAGCTTTTGCAGACATTACATTAAATTAATTTCCAAAGGACTGATTTAATGATAAAGTGCAACTTATAATTTAAATGGTAGTTATGAAATGGATAAAATCTTACCTGCTAAGATTTAACAACAGTATGTTAAAAAGGAAAGTTGAATAAAAGATAATGAAATCTATGGGAAATGATTCTTTATCTCTTTCTTTAGCGTATAATGGGCAAACCAGTTTTTAAGAAGGGAAAGTAAGTTACGCTGAAATTGGTTATAGCCTGAAAAGTTAAAAAAAAATCTGAACACAGTGAAAATTTTACCTGTGAAACTGCAGCAGTCGATAAGAAGTGATTTGCAAAACGCTCTCAAATGCACATATTAAAATTGTTAAGCTTATACATTTAATAAGGACTACTTGATACAGGCTGTGCCAGCAACCAAAAGAGTTCCTAAAAGTTTTGGGGGTATTTTAAGGCCTATGCCCAACTGAAAAATTTTACCTGCTCAATTGCAATCTTTTTACCCTACCTTCTACCAAGAGTTCACAAACATATTGTGTCCAGTGAAAAAGATAATAAAATGTTGCAAATTAACTAGTCATAAATTTAATCTAAAATTAATACAATAAACTTCCAATTTTATCTTTTTCTATGCTTTCTTTCTTGGTTTGGTGTAATCATAGTCATAATGAAAGATTGGGTCCTTAATACAAGGTATTCATTTCAAGCATAAATAGAAAATGCAAGCATTTAAATATTGTTTTATAGGTTCTTCAGAATACAATATTTATGTTAATTCCTACCAGTATCAATATACCTCCACCAAAATATTGAGTAATTTTTTAATATTGTAAGCAAAATTTCATTTATGTATTAATAATACTGAGAAAAATGGTTGAATAGCTTTCATTATTTAAATCTTGATTTAACACTTTGTGATACAGAAATTCAGTTGTTACATAATTCAGTTGATTGAGATACTGAGTTTTAATGGCTATCACTGCTAAAAATGATACTTCCCAAAGACACATGGATCCAAATGGAAAAAGCACATTATTAGTTACTAAAACTGTAGTTTGTAGAGGAATGTTCTTTTCCAAGTAGAGAAAAGTTTCTGCAAGAAGTTGAGTTATTATATATAACATAATTTAGAAATTGAAAACCTTGTGGCGTCAAATTTTGTTCTATGAGAAATTAATACTAATATTTTAAAAGTCTTTATCTGTCCCTAAATAAAAGTTTAGGGATAACTTGGGATAATTTTAGGATTTTCAAGTACAGAAAACACACAGAATTGCATAGTGAATACAAATCTTTGGGGAGATTTAATTTGTTAAATTAGCTGCCTGCCTACAACATACATTTATGTTCAGGTATTTGTTGTGGTGCATCTGGGACAGCTTCATCTGTTATGACATAATCAATTTGTTTTTCATGGATGTATATGCATAAAACACACATAAATGTATTTATTTCTTAAACAGAAGGATACTTAAGACTTTCTGCTAATTTGGCATGTTTCGGTGCTATAACAGTCCAAGGTACTCAGTAGGCAATTAGCAGTAAAATATGCCCAATAAAAAAACACTCACTTTTTTATTGATATAGTACGGGTCCAGGTCCTCCAGCGGCTCTGACACCATCTCTGGAGGGATGTCTCCATAAATAAAAGGAAGGTTCTTTCCAGCTTCCAAGTCACTATTTGGCTTTGGGCCATTTTCATCATCATCTTTCTTGTCTGGTTTGGGATTCTTAGCCTTTTCTTCTGCAATGCGTCTTTCAATAGCCGCAAGAGATTCTCTGGTGAAGAAGTTGAAGCTGTCAGGTCCTGGTGGTACAAGCACTGTTTGCTCCATCTTGTCATCCTGCACATTTTAATTACCATTTACTCTGCATATGAAAGTCCTAAAAAAAAAAAAAAAGGATGCAGATATTCTAAGGAGATTAAGAGAAGATTTTAGTACCTATAAACTCTGGTCATGACATATGAACCAGATGATTAAAATTTTTGTTCCCATTTAAATTAAAATGAAATTCCTAGGGGTGCCTGGGTGGCTCAGTAGGTTAAGGGTCCAATTTCAGCTCAGGTCATGATCCTAAGGTCTGTGTTGACAACTCAGAGCCCGAAGACCGCTTCAGATTCTGTGTCTCCTCCTCTCTCTGTCTCTCCCTGCTCATGCTCTGTCCCTGCCTCTCTCAAAAATGGATAAACATTTTAAAAATATTTAAAAAAATGTAATTCCTAAATAGGATTTTTTGTGTGTGTTGTAAGAACATTTAACACAAGATGTACCCTTTGAACAAATTTTTAAGCGTGTGAGATAGAATTGTTAACTACAGGCATACAGTTGTATAGCAGATATAGAACTTATTCATCCTGCATAACTGAAACTTTATACCCATTGAATGTCAACTTTCTACCCGCCCCCCCCCCCCCCCCACCTTCAGCAACCACCATTCTACTTACTGCTTCAATGGCTTTGGCTTAACAGATGTGCTTTCTAGCTCAGGTTTTGTTAAATGTCCCAAGTTTATTAATTCTTGTGCTTTGCCGATACAGTAATTGTGCCATAACTTAAGGAAGTGATTCAACTATAGCCTTAATTAAAGTACATTAGGCTAAATACCATCATGTCCCTAATGGACCATTTACTCTGGGAGCTACCCAGACGAGGATATATCCCCCATAGGGGCAATGGATAGCTTAGCAACAGGATGAAGTGGAAAGGGAGATATCTCTGAGAGGGTATATCATCCAACCCTCTAGTCCTAACAAGTGACTCCTGACCAAGCTGGTCAAAACAGTTGGCTGCAGCCAGCCTTTTTTTTTTTTTTTTAAATGTTTATTCATTTTTGAGACAGCATGAGTAGGGGAGGGGCAGAGAGAGAGAGAGAGGGGGACAGAAGATTCAAAGCGAGCTCTGAGCTGACAGCACAGAGCCTGACGCAGGGCTTGAACTCATGAACTTTAAGGTCATGACCTCAGCTGAAGTCAGACACTCAACCAGGTGTCCCACTGCAGCCAGCCTTAATAACCAATCAGTCATTGCTGACTGAGTCACAGACCTGAGTCTTCATCTAATCTGAGATTGAGAAGCTGGAATTGTGGCTGACTTATGACATTAGCCCTGCGAGGGCTTGCTTATTTGAAAACATACAGACGGTTCAGTGTTCGACAAATGCCATTTGTGTGGCTAGGAATGAGAGAAAGACTAGGCTGGAAGAAAAATTCCTAGATTAGGCCTCAGATGGGAAAAGATAGCTATACATATAGGAGACAGCAGGATTCTCCTGTTTCAGGAAAAAATTATCAGAAACAAGCCAGGGTGCCAACAAAAACGGAAGTGTTTTTCTTCACTAAAGCAATAATGCTATTCTTGCTGATTCTATAGTCCTATACAGCCAAACATATTATGAGCACCCGAGGCAAAACTCTCAACTCCATGCAGCAGAGTCAGATCTGATCTGATGCCAGGAGCCAAATCCCAAATGTATTGTTTCAAGGTATATTTAATATGAGCTCAAATTTCACAGATATTACTGAGCCAAAACTTCCCAGAGCCTAAGCTACCGCTTGGATATGAGTTTTATTTGGACACTGTGTTAACTCATTAAGGTCAACAAGCTATGATACAGTTAATTGCAGCTTTGGTGAATATAAGCCACAATAATAAAATTGCAGCCATAACTGTTTGGTGAGGAGTCCTAGAGGGACCTCAAATTTCACTGAAGGAAGTCCCCACTGCTGTGAGGTTTATAACAATAGTTTTCAGTGGATGACCAGAAACAAGTGGGACATTTAAGTCTAAATTTGTATCCTCAGTGTATTAAGTGAGCTAATAAAACTTTCAGCGTTTCTTGCAATCTACCTGTAATCAGCTTAGGGCCTGGAAAAATAGAAAAATTAAATCAGTAAATTGAAATCAATGGAAAAGGAATATCGAACCTTAAAGTTCTACTTCTCTGATGAGGCATCAGGAAAACACTGGTAGTTATTTACGTGGAAATAAAAGTTTAGGGATAACAAGTATGGTGCATTTTCTCATTAGGGAAGTATTATGACATAGATGTATATATGGTTTTTATTTTTAACTAGTTTTCTGATAGAAAATGTGTGTAAGGATATAAACTCAAAACATTTAAAAGAAAATACAATGCAAACTCCCTTCCACCCGTTCTCCAACAGTCAATTCCTGTTCCCAGAGGTAACCACTGTTATCATCTTCATATATTTTTCCAGGTATGTAATAGGTAATCACTAATCACATGAGTGTATGTATACTCATACATTTTCTTTTTTTTTTTTAACATTTATTTTGAGAGACAGAGAGAGAGACAGAGACAGAGACAGAGACAGGGACAGGGTATGAGCAGAGGAGGGGCAGAGAGAGAGGGAGACACAGAATCCAAAGCAGGCTCCAGGCTTTGAGCTGTTAGCACAGAGCCCAATGCAGGACTCGAACCCACAACCGCAAGATCATGACCTGAGCTGAAGTCAGATGCCTAACTGACTGAGCCACCCAGGTGTCCCCACATTTTCTATTTAAAAATATATAGACATAGTGTCTTAGGATACAACTCCTTTGCATCTTTCATTTTTCACTTAAAAATATATATTAGAGTTCATTCCCTATCAATTTTCATAGATTCAACCATCTTTATCAGCTACGTGGTTTTCCATTGTTTGCATGCACTGTAATTTGTTGAATGAACCACCCAGTTATGGGTATTCAGGTTGTTTCCAATACTTTGCTATTCTAAACAAAGCTGCAGTTAATAAATTTTATACACATATTTTCACATATACGTGGACATATTTATGGTATCAATTTCTAAAAAATGGACTTGGTTGTGCAAAAAACTGGATCTTTAATTTTGATATTATTGCAAAATTACTCACTTTGAAGTATTGATTCTCCTGATGACAATATAATGCGGTGCCTATTTGTCTACATCTTCACCATATAATGTGTTATTTTATTTTCAATATTTTCAATCTGATTGAAACAAAAATGGGATTGCAGTATAGTTTTAATTTGCATTTGGCTTACTCTGAGACCAGTTGAACTTTTTTTTTCATATGGTTAAGAGCTGTATTTTTTATTTTCTTTTGTATGACTTCCTATTTACATAACAGTCCATGTTATCATTTTTTTTCCTTTTTAATCTATATCAACTTTTTAGATATGACATCAGCAATTTAATGTTGGGCCTTTAAAAAAAACTATATTTTTCTGAGTTTGTGGTGTTTTTGTGCTACAAGGATGTCCCTTCTCTCCTTCTCAACATTATACCACAAGTCTTAATAACTGCAATTAAGACAAGAAAAGATGTACAGATTAAGAAGGAATAAATAAAATTTGTTTGCTGATAACAAATTGTCTATGTAGAAAACCCAAAAGAAAAAATTAAAAAAAAACCCTGAAACTAAAGGGAATTACAGCAAGTTTGCAGGATACAAGAGCAATATGCAAAAGTAAATTGCTTTCCCATACACCAGCAATGAACAAGTAGAATGTCTGTATGAGGAAAACTAGAAACCTAATAAAAACAATCAAAGAGCTAAATAAATGGAGATATTCCCTGCTCATGGAGAGGAAAACTCAGTAATATCAAAATGTCAGTTTTCCCAACTTAATTTCTGTTGGTCTATTGATCTATTGATCAAAGCAATCTCAATAAAAATTCCAGCAAATTGTTTTTTTGGATATTGACAAACTGATTCTTATGTTTATTTGGAGAAGCAAAAGACAGGATAGGCAACACAATATTGAAGGAGAAGAAAAAACTTGGATGACCGACAGAACCCGACTTCAGGACTTACTATAACACTAGAGTAATCAAGTAGTGTGGTGTTGGTGCAAGAATTGACCAACAGGTCAACAGAACAGAACAGAAAGCTCAGGAATAAACCCATATTACTTGAGTCAACTGATCTTTGATAAAGGAGCAAAAGCAATATTATGGAGCAAAGATAGTTTTTTTCCAATGAATGGTGCTGGAACAACTGGATGGCAAAAACATGAATCTAGACACAGACCTTACACGCTTCACAGAAATAAACTCAAAATGGACCACAGACCTAAATGTGAAATGCAAAACTATAGAGCTCCTAGAAAAGAACATAGAAGAAAATTTAGATGACCTTTGGTTTGGCAATGACTTTTAGATAAACACAACAAGTATGATCCATGAAAAAAAAAATCGATAAACTGGATTTCATTAAAATAAAAAAAAAAAAAACTTCTGCTCTGTTAAAGACAATATCAGGAGAATGAAAAAACAAGCCACAGACTGGGAGAAAATATTTGCAAAAGACAACGCAGATAAAGGACTCTTACCCAAGATATACAGAGAAGCTCCCATTTGGGCCCTGGCTCCATATAATGGTGGAGATGATTTGAATTTTTTTAGGGCAGGGGCAATCATTTCTTTCTTTTTTTCTTTTTGTACTTTTTATTTTTTTTGATGTTTATTTATGGTTGAGAGGGAGAGGGAGAGAGGGAGGGAGAGAGAGCGAGCATGAGCAGGGGAGGGGCTGAGGGGATTCAGGGGCCAAAATCTGAAACAGGCTCCAAGCTCTGAGCTGTCACCACAGAGCCCGATGCGGGGCCCAAACTCATGAACCAGGAGAACATGACCTGAGCTGAAGTTGGACGCTCAACCAACTGAGCTACCCAGGCGCCCCCAGGGGCAATCACTTCTGAGGCATGAGTAGACTTAGCAGCATTTCAAAACTGAAGGGTTATACTGTGTTCCTGTGTCTGAAATTCTTCCTGCTGGTACCACCAAGCTACAACTAAGGAGAAACACATTTCATGGCTTCCCTAGCTTCAACCCCTTCACAGGTTTGTTTAGAAACTGTTTTTAATTTAACTGCACTAGAAATAATGTCAATACATTTTGGTTCAAAGGAAAAAATATATATATAAAGAACTCTTAAAACTCTACAATAAGAAAACAATCAACATGATTTAAAAAATGATCAAAGACCTTAATGGACACTTTACCAAATAACATATATAGATGGCACATAAGCATAAGAAAAGATGCTCCATATCATATGTCATCAGAAAATGCATATTAAAATAGCAATGAAATACTACCCCCCACCTATTAGAATGGCCAAAATCTAAAATACTGATAACACAAAATGCCGACAAGAATGTGGAGTAATAGAACTCTCATTCATTGTCATCTGGAATGCTAAATGGTATAGCCACTTTGGAAGATGGTTTGCCAACTTCTTACAAAACAAAACTTACTCTTAGCAAGTAATCTAGCAATTGCCCTCCTTGGTATTTACCCAAATGAGTTGAAATCTTATGTCTACACAAAAACCCCCACACAAATGTTTATAGCAGCTTTATTAATAAAAATGGCCAAAATGTGGAAGCAATCAAGATGTCCTTCATAGGTAAATGGATCAATAAATGGTGGTATGTCCTGACAATGAAATACTATTTAGCACTAAAAAGAAATGAGCTATCCAGCCACAAAATGAGATGGAGGAAACTTAAATGCATATTACTAAGAGGAAAAGCCAATCAGAAAAAGCTACATAATGTATGAATCCAATTATATGACAGTCTGGAAAAGGCAAAATTATGGAGACAATAAAAAGATCAGTGGTTGGCAGGGGTTAGTGAGGAAAGAACCATGAATAAATGAAGCACAGAGGATTTTTAGGGCAGTGAAACTTTTCTGTATAATACTATAATGATAGATGCATGTCACTATACATTGTCCAAACACACAGAATGTTCAAGACCAAGAGTGAGCCATAATGTAAACTGTGTACTTGGGGTGATAATAATGTGTTAATGTAGGTTCATCAATTACAACAAAAGGTACCATTCTGGTGTAGGACGCTGACAACAGACTGTGCTTAAACGAGGGCTGGGCATATGTGGGACCTTTGTACTTTTTGTTCAATTTTTCTGTAAACCTAAAAATAGTTTATTTAAAAGGGGAAAAATACAACTAATAAGTATTTCATATATACAATGTAAGAATGTTTTTAAATCTTTAAAAAGACAAAAAAAGTATAAATGGATGGAAAGACATATGGTTTTCTTGGATAGAAATACAATATAATAAAGATATAAAATTTTCCTGAAGTAATTAATAAATTAAATATAGCCTTCACAAAAATAACAAGAAAATTTTAGAACTATGCAAACTTGGAAAAATAAATTAAAAAAAAACCAGAATGTTCTTAATTAACTTTGCTTTCAAATTCCTCTTTACTGTAAGAGCTGTGTAAGAGAAAGTGTTTACAATTTCCAAATGATAGATTTCTTCCACTAATTTGTTTACTTATGTTTAGTTTTATTGTATTATAATCCAATAATGTAGTTTGTACCATTTCTGCTCTTTGGAATTTACTGAGATGTCTTTTTGTCCTAATAAAGGTTTGGGTTTTTTTTTAATGACTTTCAAAGAACACAGAAAAATTTTATTTATTTTAAAGCTATAGAGTTTAGTATATCTCAATTAAATTTACCTTGTTTAGACCTTCTATATCTGTACATATTTTTGTTCTACTTGATCTATTTTGAGTTTGGAGTTTGGGAAATTAAAGTCTGTTTTTTATGTGTTTCTGTTTACTCTTATACTCCCTGTGACTTTTGTTTCACGAATTTTAATACTGTGTTATTTGGTGTGTAGACATTGTTCCGGATCAGGTCTTTGGAGTGGATTGAACCCTTTCCTACCTTAAATAGTCCTCACCTCACTTTACTATCTTTCCCTCTGAGGACAACTTTGCTGTCATGTAATGACTCCTACTTTCTTCTTGTTTGCATTCATCTGGTATGTCGCTGCCCATCCATTTTGTTTCATCCTTTCCATTTTACTGTTTTAGTGACTTCCTTAATATGTATATATTTGGATTTTATATATAGGCATATTTTAACTACATATGATCATTGTGGACAATCACTGGCCTTCAAAGGGAATGCTGTGTTAGAGATCATTGCCCATGAAGTTGTGTAGATGGAACAGAAAGTTACTAAAAGCCTTCATATTTTCCAGAAATAGCCCATCTGAGAAAAGCCCTCCAGGCAAATCCTCCTAATTATTGGCTGTGAGTTCCAACTGGAGAAGTAAACGACCAGGAAGATAGAAGAAAAATGTTTTACACGGACAAATATGATCACTTGAACTATAATATATTAATTATAAATTAGTTAAGACACTAGAATTACATTTATATATCAGCAATTTCATGCATATTGTAATGACATCGTCACACTGAGACTAATGAAAGGGTTTTTGCGACTCTAAGTAGACCTTATATTCAAGTATCTATTTAAAAATAAACCTTATATTAATTATAGGAAGAAAGCTTTTTAAAATTATAACCTACCTACCCCTTGTTTATTTATGTAATATCTAAAAACTATCAGATATAATTCAATATTAATATTTTGTCAGTAACACTATGGAAAAAAGTTCTAAATTATATTTGGAATTTGTACATACTTTGCTAAAAAATATAAAAATAAATCATGAGCTGGGGTGCCTAGGTGGCTCAGTCAGTTAAGTATCCGACTCTTGGTTTTGGCTCAGGTCATGACCTCATGGTTCAGGGGTGCAAGCCCCTGTGTGGGGTTCTGTGCTGACCAAGCAGGGCCTGCTTGAGATTCTCTCTCCTTTTCTCTCTACCCCTCTCCAGCTCATGCACACATGCTCTCTCTCTCTTTCTCTCTCTCTCTCAAATAAAACAAAATAAACTTTAAAAATCAATCAATCAATCAATCATGAGTTTTCCATTTACACTTGAAAAGGAACTTCAGTCTTTAGTGCAAACATTCATAACTGAATACTTTAAATGATCCTAATTTATGAAACTATACATAATCCAATATGGAAGGGAGGAGCCTCACAGAATCTGTGGTTTTGGCTTACACCTTTCTCTTTACAAGAGAAACAGCATTTAAATATATCTTCGAGTTGACAGAGAAGGCATTGCTAACTTTCAAAAGAGGTAAGACCATATAACTTTCTTGGTGTAAAGACTGCAAAGAGACATACATGCATTTTCAAGAGGAATATGGATATGCATTTAGACAAAATAAAAAAAAGAACAAAAAAATGAGGTAACTATACAGCAAAAAATAAAAAGAAGTGCATGTTAACAGTCAGGAAATCTGAAAGAACAACAACCAAAAAAAAAAAAATGTTGGGAATAAGTGTAGTGGGCAACAGAAAAATGGAAGAAGAATGATTCTTTAGGAAGACAAGCAAAACAAGAGCAAAAGCCAGTTAGATAAGAGATCCTGAAGGAGATAAGAAAATCTAAAAAATAAAAAATAAATAAATAAATGGAAGCCAGAGGCTGTGGAAAAGAGGCAGTAACAGAACAAAGTAGAATTTGTCACTGGAAAGAAATAGTAAAGTGATAGCCCTCTATTAATTAATGTGGGTGAAAGAAGGATAAGGGGAAAATTTATTACAATGTAGAAATAATAAATAAAAGATGATATAATCTGATGATCTGAAACTGATATGAAAAAGGGAAGCTAAATCAGTAGCGTTAGAATTACATTTTAGTAATGCCACACATTCTTAGAGGGCTTTGTAAAATATTTATACTGAGATAGCTTGGACTTGGTGGACAATGTGGTTTTGGTTACCTTTGCAGTGCAGATAGAGGTGCTTCATTTAAAGTAAGCTTAACTCATGAAGTCTCATAGTTCCAACTTCTTTGGCATCTGCATTTTTCCAACCGAACAGAAATGTCTACAATAGGTCAGAATGAAGCATTTCATCTTCACAGTGGCATTTCACCCAAAAGCCTTAAACATGAAGGCAATCTTATACATGCTTTGTATTTGAAAAAATTTGGCCTTTTATAGGTTAATAGCTATGTAACTTCTTTTGGAAAGCACCTCTAATCATGACCATGTGGGCCTGGCTGCGAAGGTCTGCTTAACTCTGGAGTTTGGCCTGCAGGCTTTTTTGGGCTTTCATACAAAGCTACACCCTCCAAACAAACTTCTATGAGGTATAAAAGTGGTGTTTTGTTACTTATCTGTCTTAGTCTCCTGTTTAATTTTTCTCTTGGTTCAGAATGTGGGTGAGAAAGAGAGATGCTATTTAATGTTCCCCCCAAGAGACTGCTAATGCCCACAACTGTGCATTCTAATGTCGTCGTGGGTTTAGGTGAAAATAGCATAACTGTTAACTTCTGATGAGATATTTTTGCTTCCACAATGTCCTTAAATTCTATGTTGTTTTTTTTTAAAGCCTAAAAGTAATCCCCCTCTCTACTGCCTGCCCCCCCCCCCCCGCCACCAACGTGCTGTGACAGTTCTCTATCTTCTCCAAGCTTCCACTGCTTCCATTATGAGTTATTAAATTAATTACTACTATTTTGTGCTTTATCTGGCCCTGGTAAGAATTTACAGGGAAAAAAAATCAATTGGCCAATTGATAAGTGAACTAAGCATACAAATGTTTATGTTTTCTCAGGTTTTAGCTTTTAAGTTTTTCTTTACAGACAGAATACATATAATCTCTAATGTAATAGTATTTTGATGCTGATATGGAACAAAGTCACTGGAGGCTACAAGACAGGCTTTCAGGCAGAGATTATTTACTTAGTTTGCTTCAACCTCTGAACTTCTGTAAGGTTAAGTAAGGTATTTTAAGAGAATCAAAGAGAAGTAAATCATAAAATTAAGAAATAGCAAATATTTAGAGATCATCCAATTCATCCCTATCACTTAATAAAAAACAAACTGACTCAAAGCAAAATTGACTTTTCTAATTTTGGAATTTATGTGTTTCTTACTTCCAAAATAAATATATGACATGCCCACGGTCACACGGCTTATTGGCAGAACTGGAATCACAATTTTTAATTCTTGATTCCCAAACCCATGCCTGTCTATTTTTAGCGATTATGAAATAATTTTCAAGAACTTACATGATTTTAAACTTCAGTAAAATATGTACAAATATAATACTAGTAGCCACATTATACTAACATTCGCTCAAATTATATTCCTGGGAGACCCCCAAAACAAAGCTAGTAAATAAAGTATTTTGGCATAAATGGAGACTATCTTAGATATTCTGAAGAACAAAAGACATTTAAAAAAAGGTGATTGTAATAGTTAGGTTTAGAAACTATACCATAAAGGTTTAAAACCTGACAAACTATATTTCTTCAGTCAATTTATATTTTACTTCAGTAACTTTTTTATGTTTTGCTAAACCTGGTTACTTTCTAGAATTCATCTGCCCCACTTCAATTTCCCCAAAGGTTTCCGAACACCACAGTTATAATTATACAACATTTATGTATCTTGATCACCTTATACTATATAATTTGAGGTGGAAAAAATTCATAATACAATTCTGTCCCTAATGTGGTTTGATTTTCATGCTGAGGAGAAAAGAGACAGCCTCCTGCCGAAATGACTGTCAGCTCCTGTACCATCCCATTACTATTCTGGGCACATAAACCATCTGGGCATGGAAAGTCATGAAGACTCTCAGTTGATTTTGCTACCCACTTTACAAAAGAATGTTACTGCCAATTATAATAAAAAATAACTAGGTAAAATGTTATTTTTACAGTTGTGATCTCACATAGCTCTTTTTTTTAACACCCAAAAAGGAAATTGGTTTTTACATAGAATTTCACCAGCTTATAAAATATTGTCTTACAAATTGCTTTTCTAGAAATAGTCTGCTTGGTATGTGTATAATATAAGTATTTTATTTGATTTTTAATAATATCCATTTTTAGTATTATAATTGGGATTCACTAAACAACATATTTCATCCATGTGATTAAAATACTTACATTCTTTAAAAAGTTTGTAATCCATCTCTAAATTGTCATGCTATACGCAGATTACACTTAAAATAAGGTCACATATCTAACATACATTGACATCTACATTGTATATTTTGAGAGTACTTTTCAGGATATTTTAATATTAAACCACGAGTTACAAGATTCACTCAATCCACTAGTGTCTTGGTCGATTCAATATCAATAAAGTACTTTGTTCAAATGGACATCATTTACTACTCTGTTGAGTAGATGATCTATATTTAGATCAGATGTTAAAGCGAAGTTAACACAAGGAGTGGAATTAAAAAGGGTCATACATTGAACTAAAATAAAACTATATTCTAGGGATGTCTAGAATCAAGAAATATATAATGCATTGCTTTTTTATTAATAAGACTGGACAATTATTGGGCATTTTTCCTCATTGTATAACTATTGAATTAAATGTTTAGAAAAACAAAATTGGACCTAATGTTCCAATCCCATCAATTAGAGTTAACTTTGAATATAATCCTAGTCTGGCAATACGTTTGAGGCAGTATTTAATGAATCAAAAAACAAAACACATTGACTCATTCAAATCAGTTCCCATAATGTGCTTGACCAAACATATACTGTTGTAGCCCAAACGCTTATATTCCTGCTCCACAGAGAACTTTCCTACTCAAATTTAGCTCTAATAGATACTATCCTGTCTTTAATCCTATTGTCCTTTGCTCTATGGTAAATTTTATTAGACAAAATAGTTCACTGGGTCCAGTTGTATGGGCAATTGCTATCTCCATACTATGCTTTTAACTATACCATCAATTTATTTCCTGAATTCCAGAAACCATTCAACTACTACCCATTACAGGACATATCTTGCACTTAGTGTATCCCTGGGTAAACAGATGCATTGATGGTAGGAAGTAAGGCATGTATGTGTCTTAGACATGCACCGAGAGCCTTAGCCTTTAGAAACTGGTTACATGGTGGCAATGTTTATTGAAATATAAATTTGTGTGTGCTCTCTCTCTCTTCTATATATATATATATATATATATATATATATATATATACACACACACACACACAAGTATATACATATATATACACATATATATACATATATATGTGTATATATATACATATATATGTGTATATATATACATATATATGTGTATATATATACAAGTATATACATATATGTGTGTGTGTGTGTGTGTGTGTGTATTTATCATTTCAAGCAAATTGAATTATAAGGTCTTTATTACCTCATGAATTTTAGTAGAGCAGTAAACAGAAGCTGCTTGAAGTCCATGATTTCTTCTTTCTTGGTAAACTCTTGCAAATATGATGTTAAAGTCCCAAGAACAGGGAGATGGGGGAAGGAGTTGCTGCACTGAACAGTCAGAGTCTCTAGATGGGGAAGGGGATGGCAATGCTTAGACAGGCAAAAAAATCAAAGGGGGGCAGCTGGCAGGGGAGATCCTTGACGGGGAAAATCTTAGTCTTGCCCAAAACTCCTCTTTACATTAAGCATTGCACACAGCAGCAGATCTAACAGACCTGAAGGGGTGAACAGGGTGCCTCAATTGTATTCAACTGTGGTAGAAGTGTGATCATCTGCTTCCCCTAAGAGAATCCCCTAAGGGAATCTCCACCAACTGCCTTGCAACTTGCAGCCCATCCAGGTCAGTGGTGTTCCTAGAATGTACTTCCTTGCCCCATTGTCCCTTGACCCAGTGACTTGCTTTGTCCAGTGGAAGGTGAGAAGACCAACAATCTTCAACCACACAGAAGCTTTCCAGGCAATGCTGTGGTTCCACTCAGCCTTATTCTTTTGTTTGTTTTTTTTAACGTTTATTTTTGAGAAAGAGAGAGAGAGAAAGACAGAGAGAGATTGTGTGTTTGAGTGGGAGAGGGACAGAGAGAGAAAAAGAAAGAGAGAGAGAGAGAGAGAGAGAGAGAGAGAGAGAGAAGAGAGAGAGAGAATCTGAAGCAGGCTCCAGGCTCTGAGCTGTCAGCACAGAGCCTGATGCTAGGCTCAGACCCATGAGACGTGAGATCATGACCTGAGTGAAGTCGGACGCTTAACTGGCTGAGCCACCCAGGGGCTCCACACCCAGTCCTATTCTTTTCCCTCTGTCCTGAGAATGGCATGTTTCAAATAGAGGCTGCTCCTTCAGCCTGGGTCCTGGAACAGGAAGATCCATGGACAGAACTGCCAGAACAACCCAGGAGCCACTAACAAGTTTGTAAATCCCTGAAACTTCATGGTGATACAACACAGCAGAGCTGACTAACCTGTCAGTGAAAGCCACTAATCAATGACCAGATTGCTAAGCTTTTTCAACAAATGATGCAGAAACATATCTCTCAAACTCAACTTTTGACTGAGATTCACACCTGCTCTAGTTTAATAGGTTCTGTCTACAGTTCAGTCTTGAAGAACATAAATATCATTAGGGCTTTTTGTTTGTTTGTTTTGCCTTGTCTTGTTTTCCCTCAGAGAGAAGATAGTCATAAAAAGTAGGATGGTGGATAGCCCACATTTTAAACCTCGTGAAATTCAAGATCTCGTCTTCATCATCATACTCAGGCTAACTTAAGGGTATTCTCTGGCACGACTTCAATTAGTTTGTGTTAAGAATATAGCAATAGCCTTAATTATAAACAAATTATTTACATTAAAATCTCCTAGTAAAGAAGTCTTTTATGTTTGAAAATAAATACTCTTGTTTTGTTGGGTGAGTCGTCCGGCCACAGAGGTTTGGGAAGATAAAGAGAATAGAAGTCTCATTGGGCTGTGTCTGTGGTTACAGATTTGGAGATACTGAGTGTGACGTGAAAGCACTGAAAATCTCCCATGCCTGTGTGTCATGGAAAGAGGGAGGCACTGCCTGAGCCCAGGTTATACATGGTGGGTTTTGAACAAAGTGGACCATGGAGGGAGCAGAAGTACGGTGGCCAGTGCTGTTCATGTGCTCACCCTTCCCTTTCTTCTTGCTCATTTTTTTTTCTCTTCCAAGTCTCCCTGATGCTCCACTTCCTTCCTTTTCCTCAGCCCCTCATGTCACTTCTGTTGCTCATCTTTCCCACACACCTCACCCTTCCCTTCTGTTTGTAGTGATGTCAGGAGTCCCTTCAATGTTTTTCGAAAACCACTGTCGAAAAGTATTTTAATATAAATCTCACAAAGATCCAGACGGAATGAATGCCATTTTTCTTGCCGCTCTCTCTCAGGCAATGCAAGTCATTTGTGCCCATGGTGCCAGTAAAGGTGGGAGTTATGTAGCTATAAGTAGCAGCCAGGGAAATAGTGATCGAGTCAGCATTTTTCCTTTGCTATGGGACAATAATGGGAGGGAGAAGAAAAATCAGGCTTACTCGGTACAATTCCTGTTGAGGGGTAAAGAAGTCAACACTAGCATTTTAGCACAAGATGTTGGGGGAAAAACTGTCATGCTCCCTCTTTGCCAATATCTACTTTGATAACCATGTCACTGAAATAATACAATATTTTCAATCAATATGTAAATTCTTCCAGGTCTCATGGCATGCGTGATTAGACTTTGGTAGCATCTTTACTGAATGTCTAGGCATTAGCGTGTTTGAAAACTCATAGTTTTGGGGCGCCTGGGCGGCTCAGTTGGCTAAGCATCCGTCTTTTTTTTTTTTTTTTTCAACGTTTATTTATTTTTGGGACAGAGAGAGACAGAGCATGAACGGGGGAGGGGCAGAGAGAGAGGGAGACACAGAATCGGAAACAGGCTCCAGGCTCTGAGCCATCAGCCCAGAGCCCGACGTGGGGCTCGAACTCACGGACCGCGAGATCGTGACCTGGCTGAAGTCGGACGCTTAACCGACTGCGCCACCCAGGCGCCCCAGCATCCATCTTTTGATTTTGGTTCAGGTCATGATCTCATGGTTCATGAGATTGAGCCCTGAATCTCTCGTGGAGCCTGCTTGGGATTCTCTCTCCTACCCCTCCCAAGCTCGTTCTCTTTCTTTCTCTCTCTCTCAAAATAAATAAACTTAAAAAAAAAAAACTCATGTTTTTTATTTTTTATGGCTTTCCCGCTTGATTTTTATGTGCTTTGTCTAAACAACCCAGGGTGTAAAACAGTTCAAAAGAAGTTCTTGAACTGCGGTAGTCAGAAGCGTGTTTAAATGGTGTTATACAGAAAATGTCCTAGAGGGTGGAATTCTGCTCAGGGAGTTCCTCTTTAGCATAAACTCAACTTGCAGTTACTCTTCAAGGGAATTCATATGAAACCACCTCATCACAAAGTCAAAGTGCCCAGAGCACAGCTGACGTATGGAGAAATACAGCACAGAACCAGGAGCAGCTGGGTTGAGGAAGGGCGGAACTCCCTGGGAAAGAATGAGAAAAGACACGGAGGAAAAGGGGAGAGCAGAGCAGTCCACACAAACTAATCACCCCGAGGCACGAGTACCTGGTGTTTCACACTTCCACTTTTCGAAATAGCTTGAAGACAAAGGCAACCTTATGAGAAATTGAGCCCAGAAGTTATCAGAGCTGCAGAAATTCAATTGACAAAGACTGTATGTATGAACTCTGAACACTGAACAATTATAGGCAAAGTAATAATATTATCTGCAACTGTTGATATGAACTCTTGTTCAAAGAAGAACCATCATTGGTACAAGGTAAGCTGAAAGAACTTGTAGAAAATAGATCTTGAAAGATGAAAGATAGAGATAACTTCCTGATCCAAAAACTCACTATATTGAACTTTCTGTATATGCCATTTGTCATCTATCCTATAAAATTTGCTTAACTTGTTACACATAGTACTTCTGTTAACTGTTTGTAGTCTGTAGCGTGAATTCAGTCATTCTCACTATATTCCCTCTGTGGAATACTGGTTTGGGTTGAAGTGGCACTCTAGGTATCGCTATAGTTTTATTTAGATTGAGTGTCCTCCAGCTGACGAGTATCACAGATTTATATAGAGTGGACACTACCAGATGTCCAGCACGTCTGTCACAGTGGAGCCCTAGCCAGGTCTATTCCTGTCTTGTTTGTAACACATGGTATGCAATCAGTGTTATTCTTTCCTCATATATTTACTGAATGCATACCACATACCATATATTTACTGAACGCAGGGCTGTGAAGGATGTAAGTTGGGAAGGGGAAAAGAACAATATTGGAAATAACGGAATGTAAGCAAATTCCTTTTACAAGCCGCCTTATGAAATAGACGGTAGGCCACATGGGGAATTAGGTATTTATGATCTTAATGGATTCATTGTTTTAGTCCCAGAGAGGAGGGAAATGGACATGGAACACTGAAGCACTGAAAATTGGACACCTTTCTTAACCCCACAAGTCAAGTCAATGTGTGTGTATGTGCAGTGAACCGCACTGCTGTTCTGAATTATTATCAGTAAACCATGTTTTAATAATTGGGCGACCATTGTGTCATCTGTATTCACCGTCTCACACAAAATTATGAGGCCAGAGTTATTTTCCTCTAATCTGGATGCACATTTTAATGTTCATATCATTTAAAGATATTTTTGGCACATCAGTCTGAATGTTAATCAACATGTGAGACAAGAAAACATAAAGTTCAATGCATGTCCTACATTCTTTCCACCTAACCACTCTTTGTGGTTATCACTACCTTTCTGTCAGATGTCAGTGATGAAGAACCAGAAGGAGATAGTTAAAACAAAAAATTCTTTAAAAAAAAAAAAAGCCATACTTTTTGGATCCATTTCTGTTCTTCCATCTCAAAATGTTTTCTCACATTCCTTAGGTACTGAGAACAATTTCCTTTTTGTTATCTTCATAGCAGGTGGCAGCTGAAGTTGTTTAAATATATGCATTGTTAAATAAAACCTTATAAGTAATTTAAATACTATTGTTACATTCTACTAAAGCTTACATTCAAATTATTTTTCCTTCTGCTTAAATTCCCAACTATTTCTTGCCTGCTACTCCACTCTGACCCCCAGTCAAGTCTCAAATCCCCTGGGCAAGCAGGGCATTATTGTTGTTAAAATGTTATAGAATTGGTCTACAAAAATGCTAGATTTGCAGCGATAGCTACTGTTCTTTCTAGGTGGAGTGCTGGATGGGGGAAACATAATTGTGTCCAGAGACCAACTTTCTAAACTGATTGGAGGTAAAGAGAGCTAACTCCAGCTCAAACCATGGAGGATAGTAGTAACCACCATGATAACTTAAGAAGAAGGTTGCCAGAAAGAAAAAATGACACCCAGATTTGAACACAGATAAATAACAGACTCTCTCTCTCTCTCTCTCTCTCTCTCTCTCTCTTTGAGAGAGAGAAAGTGCACGAGTCGGGAGAGGGGCAGAGGGAGACAGAATCTTAACAAGACTCCATGCTCAGTGCGGAGCCTGACTCAGGGCTCGATCCTATGACCCTGGGATCGTGACCTGAGCCAAAACCAAAAGCTGGACGCTCAACAGACTGAACCACCCAGGAGCCTGCAAAGTCTCTCTTTTTTAATATAAGCATATCCTATACAACATTTGGGGCATAGTTATATAAAAAATTATTCATTGTTTATCTGAAATTCATACTTAACTGGGCATTCTGTATTTTTGAAGAAATTTTTAGCTTCTGTGCTAAAAATTCATTTTTAGCATTGCCTAAAATTCATTTAGTGAACATTTTCAGTTACCAAGCAATCCCTTTTCAAAGACAAGTATCTCTAGTAAGTATGAGTTGTTCATACATCAGCATGAATTAATTTAAAGAGACTGCTTGTTTCTCAATGTCTAACTCATTTCTCTGCATCAAAGTGACTTAATCCATCAGATTGAGGATCTCAGGATTCTTTTTTGGTAGGAAGAGGTACAGTGTGGGGTGGGGTGGGAACTGTTAATTTTAGTGGAAGGATACTCTGGATGAACTGATTTTAGTGGGGATTCTCTGATAAAAAAAAAAAGTCAAACGCCAGGGAGAAAGAATGGAATGGGAGTAGAGAATAAGGTAGCAGTCCCAGACAGAACTCATTTATTCTAGAATTGTTCTTGAAGACAGTCCTTAACTGATGAGGGGAATCAGTAGTGGGCTTTATTTTTCACAAGTGGATAATGGTTAAATGTTAAAACAGTCACGAGCAGATTTTCATCAATGGGGGAAAGATGGCAGTAAAAATAAAACAGCAAGACAGATCAAGTTTACTAATTTCATGATGGCCTCACTATGTGTAAATCATGGTGGTTAAATGAATAATATTGGCCTCTATTTTTAACAAAAATCTCAAATAGAAGGTTCCGACAAGAAAGTTCATGCATAGATAATATGTACTTCCTCCCATGCTATATAGTCACATCTCTTCCATTAAAAAGAGGATGAACTATCCTCAAAGGTTTGGGTAGTGCATCTTTCCACATCAGTGACTTGTCGCCTTTGTTGATTTTATCACTTTCCTCTTGACTCAAGAGGTCATATACGTACACATTCAAGAACAGAAGAAAGAGAAGGTAATTCAGATCACTAAGGAAGAAACTGCTGAACATGAATAGCCGTAATAACAAGGAGGAAAGTGCTCTTAAACATTTGTGTGAGTCACACACCTCTAAGAGGTAAAGCAATTATACATTGCCTACAGTCTTAGATTATACGCTGCCTACAGTCTTCGAGGTGATGCAGTGCATTCCAAGCAAAAGGGAAGGGATGAATAAGAATCCTGCAACATTTAGCTCTTCTTGAACAGTCCGGCTCTAATGCTATCCCCGGTCACCGCAGTCCTGGTGAGTCCTTTACCACTCACTAGGCACAAGACAGATATTTTCTTGTAAAATGTTACTAATATGTTATACATCTACCTAGCTACAAAGCCCTTTTGCCTCTGGTAACACCCAGAAGAGTAACATACTTAATGGGCCCTCCAAAACTTTTGGTTAATTGAATAATTGTCAATTAAAATTCATATTTTAAAGCAAAATCTCCTATACTCTGAACTGCAAAATTTAATATTTTATATTACATTATGAGCTGGCCTCTGGACAATATGATGGTCCTTCCACCTAACACTCTACCCAGAAAGGAATAGTAGCTGTCACCACAAATATTTGATGTATTAGATTATATTTATTTATATTGTTATTTGTTACTCCTAACTAGATAATCTATATTTAAAATTTCATTTTCCTAAGATTTCTGCTTCAAAATAACAGCATTTACCAAAATTAATTCAAGCTACAATCACATTCTTTTTCAGTTACTAGCATTTTATTGAACCACAATCTTCATGAAACTTGACAGGACATATGGACCAACCTGCATTGTATTTTCATTTTTTGCTCTCTCTTGAACAATGACTTTTATGGGGAAGAGAGCTGAACAGCTGCCTGACTTATGGGGAAAGTTCTATAACACACAGCTTTGCAGCAGAGTACTAATGCAGTATAGAGATGCGGCGGAAAAGCTGGAAATCAAATCATTTCTTTCTGGAACAGCCCTGCTTGCTGTCAGCTGAGATGAAAAAGAACTTTCCTTTCCTCTCCCCTCCCCTCCCCTCTCCTCCTCTCCTCCCCTCCCCTCTCTCCCTTCACCTCTCCCCCTTCCCCTCGTCTCCATTCCCTTCCCCTCTTTTTTCTTTTCTTTTCTTTCTTTCTTTCTTTCTTTCTTTCTTTCTTTCTTTCTTTCTTTCTTTCTTTCTTTCTTTCTTTCTTCTTCCTTCCTTCCTTCCTTCCTTCCTTCCTTCCTTCCTTCTTTCTCTCTCTCTCTCTCTCTCTCTCTTTCTTTCTTTCTTTCTCTTTCTTTCTTTCAATGCCTAACTAATCTAACTTACTTCCTTCAAACATTGGCTACAAGGAAAGGTATTTACCTCAGGAAACTGTTTAGCAATGTTGAGAAACCAGACCATAGCACTTTTAAACATTTTTATCTATCTAGTAACCAAAGCAGAGGGTCCTTACAGGATGGACTTAGATACTACCGATTTGAATAAAGAAAATACTGGTAAGTTTATTGAATGCTTTATTTAGTTTCAGGTTCATTTTGAGTTTAGAAACAGAGTTATGAAAACATAGGGATTATGTAGCACTGGTAGAGGACATTCACTGAGCTGTAAGGAAGGGACAGACTGGCCTGTTACACTGGCAGGCATTACTCAGCACTTCGGGCATTTTCACAAACTGATAACATTTTGCTGGCTGCATAGGCAAGTCAGGACCCCTTGCACTGCTGGTAGAAAAGACAACTTCAGCAGCGAAGAAAAAGGCAAATCATGCAAATATCCAACAAGAACTAAATCAACTAAATCTCTTGTGTCCTATGTTCTCCTCCAACTCCCCTAGAAATATAAGCATAATCATTCTGACATATTGGGGAACCAAAATGTGTGCTACAGTGTGTTGAGTAAACGTGTTTTTGAATGAATGAATAAATGAATGAACTTGCAAGCAAAGGCTTACCCTCGGCAGTCTGCTCAGTGCACAGGTCATAAGAAGTGCAAAGCCACCCTTCTACATCTCAGGCTAACAGGCAAGCTATCATAAAACTAAGAGAACACCAACATATAGCCACAATGAAAATTTTCAGAGTTTTATTCAGATAAAACTTCCGCTTTCTCTGAAATCCAAGAATGTAACATAACATTACATTAAGTGAAGATATGTAGACAACTAAAATAATATGGCACATCGCTCTTCGTTCTAATAGACACTGAACTTTGAGGACGTAAACCGTTTGCTGAATTTATAAAAATCATCTGGGGAGCTTTTAGAAAATACACAGTCCCAGATCCCACACTAGAATTTGTTTCAGAGGTCTGAAGTTGGGCCCAGCATCTGTATTTAAATCACCTGCCCAGGTGATTAGGATGTGTAGAGCTTGTACTTGATCAATGGGCAAGTGTTGAGAAACACTAGCACAGAAAAATAGATGAGGTACAGTATCCTTTACAAATATCAAAAACAAGCTTTTGGTACCTAAGCAATTGAGTTAATTCATGCACATATTGGTTTGTTAATAAGAGATGAATCCAAGATACAATTAATTTAAATGTTGGAAGGGGTCATTTCTGACCTGAAGATTATTTTCTCAACCATGAAATTTCATGATGAAATCGCAGGACTTACAATTTCTTGGTTCAAATTTTGGTTCTAATCCTTAATAGAATTGTGACATTAAAATAGTTTCTTGACCTCCCTCAGCTCAGCTTCAATTCCATAATTTATAAAATGTGGATAATTCTTACAGTAACGCACTGTAGGTGCTTACGCAGTCCTCACTCCTTTTTGGAAATTGCCCCCTGTGTAACCCATGCTGAAAGGTGAACCTAGACAGACATGTTCATACCACCTGACTCTCCCATTCCTTTCCCATGGCCATAGCCTGGTAGGTTAAATGAGGACGCTGATCTCAGGGGAGCCAATGCATAAGCTTCACTGAGCCACCAGGATTCTCTTTCTGGAGAATGTTTAAATTGGAGTAAGACTGACTGAGTGAGTCAGAATGTTATGGGAACCTGAACTGTGTGATCCAGAGTTGAGGCTGGGAAGCAATGCCTGGCCATGAACAAGCTGGGGATACCAGCCAAAACAGCAGAAGAGAGATAAGCAGAAACAAGAAGTAAGTGCACTAGCAAAGACTTGGCCATTTTGATTTGGTTCCTGACTCAGTTCCAGTTCAGCCTCTTCATTGGCTGAGGTATGTTTTGGTCAATGGGATTTTCAATAAATTACCTGTTTTGGGGCACCTGGGTGGCTCAGTCAGTTAGACATCTGACTCTTGATATGACTCAGGTCATGATCTCATGGTTTGTGATATTGAGCCCCACGCTGGGCTTGCCCTGACAATGTGGATCCTGCTTGGGATCCTCTCTCCCTCTCTCTCTGCCCCTCCCCATGGTTGCAAATGATCTCTCTCTCCCTCTCAAAATAAATAAATAAACTTAAAAAACAAATAACTCTATTTTACTTATAGGAGCTTAAATATGGTTTTAATCCTTGCAAATAAATGTTTCCTGACATAGATATACAGTTTGCACATAAAGGTTTCTTAACATTCTATTTTAACTGCCTAGCCTACAGAGGAGAACAGGAAAGTATGGCAAAGTTTAGTGTCACAGATGATGGAGGGACCGGCCTCAGCCAGATAGTTTGTAGGAGGTTTGAGATCTGGATCCATGTCTACTGTTTCACTGTCCAGTGTTCTTGTTTTAGAACCAGAAATTCAGGCAGCAGGGCTGATGTTTTATTAGAAACATTTATTGTCCTGACTGATCATGTCACTGAGCAATCCCATTTTATTCATAAAAGTGGACTAAAAGAATCTTCCAGTGCAATACCTTCCTCAAAAAAATTTGGTCTTCACCATAATCTCAAGCACTTGAACAAGTACCTGTTTGGAATGTCAGAGCTATAAGTTGTAAAAGATGGATTAAAAATTGTGACCAGAAAAAAAGGCAGTCATTATTATTACACCTAAAGCATTAAAAAAAAAATAAAGACATTTGGAGAATGACTGATATTTTTTCTTTTAATTTTTTTTATGTTTATTTATTTTTGAGAGAGATAGACGGAATGCAAGCAGGGAAGGGGCAGAGAGTGAAGAAGACACAGAATCTGAAGCAGGCTCCGGGCTCCAAGCTGTCAGCACAGAGCCGGACCAGGGGCTCAAACTCACAAACTGCGAGATCGTGGCCTGAGCCAAAGTGAGATGCTTAACTGACTGAGCCACCCAGGCACCCCGAGAAAGATTGATTTTGAGTAAAATTGTATACTGATAGGTCTGACACAGTGGGCTACCTCTAAAAGGACTCTCTCAACCACTTAATGAGGTGAGAGGTTGAAAGTGTCCTTTTAAATGATCAACTTAGACCTTTTAGAACATCTATCAGAAAGAACAAGTTTTAGTGCAGTTAACACAAAGTTTGTGCCCAGAATATTAAATTGAGCCAAACTTATTTTCCACATAAAGTCACAGTTTTATATATCATTATATAATCTTTTGGCAGAAATAAGGAATAACATTCAGAATGTGGCACTTCAAAATTCAAAAGATCTTAGCATAAAAATACCTAGTGTTTTAGATGTTTCAAAGTAGGGCCAAATGTAGAAAATAAGTTGGATATGATAAAAATACCAGAAATTTCTATTCAGTTGGCATAGGCACACGGTTGCTAGGCATATACAGTAGAATGGAATTCAACAAAAAAAGGATCACTAAATACCAATCAATCAATATCAATCAATCACTAAAACTATTAAATCGCATAGCTATGCTCAGTTACATGCTACAGGACATAGGGCTATAAGAGATTTGCAGGATGCTCCCCTTTAATTATCAACTTCCCTGTGCAGACAATGGGGTCTATCCATTAATTCACTATGTCCCTTCCCCTGCCCCTCTAGCTGTTAGAAGCACAAGCTAAACTCAAGATCAAACAAAAATCACTATTACTTTTCAGCGTTTAACAACATCTACTTTACCATTCTTTTTAGCTCTTTCCTCTTTATTATCCTGATTTATATCGTACTTGATTTTGTAAGTCAGATCAAATCATTTTTAGAAGAAATGAACCAAAAAAAGCCCCCACCTCTCCCTTGCTACAGTTTATGCCCATTTCCAGTGATTTGACTTTCTACTGAGATAAAAAAAAAATCCAGTCACACACTATCCACGCGACAAACCTGCACACACGTGCAGGCAGTTATTGTGTCTCTCCTCTAAACTGAAAAAAATTTCACTCCAGTATCATGGATATATTTCTGTTATATGCTTACTTTACATGTGTTCATACACCAACCTCTTTTTATATTTTATATATGCCACTATATAGTAAAATACAAATTCTTTCATAGAACACTTTTTCCATCAACAGACAATGAAAGTTCAACTTTTTTCACGTGCTGGTCCTTCCTAATTCTGATCTAAAAGTTAGGGATTAATGATGAAAGATACATTTTTATAAGTAGAGCATTATACCCTTTAAGTCAACAATATGGATGAGATTTGTAAGGCTTTTACTCATTAAAGTTACATGAAAGATAAATCTTATTCTCTTCATTTATAATTATAAAAGCCAGTAAGTAAATTTACATACTTGAATATTAAAACTATTTGCCAACCAAACAGTTTTTCTGTTTCTACATTTTAGGATGCTAACGTTTAAAAGCTTTATATTGGCACATTCCATAATACAATAACAAAAAAAATAATTATATTAATATCCAAAATGAAGTGACTGCATGCCGAAACAGCCATCTGGCTGGCCAATCTTTAATTTGGCATAGTTATTCAAAGCTAAGAAACCAATGTCTGAGATTTAAAACAATGACATAAATAAGAAATATCTAAAATCTTAAAAGTACAACAAATGATAAAATAATCTCATTGTATGTATCTGAATCAATGCATTTAAAAAAGAAATAACCTTACTTTAAAACTGAAGGCATATCTTGGGCATTTCTTTGTTAATTTAAAACTAAAGTTTGAACATTTTAATATGATAGTTACCTCTAAGAAAATTATGTAAAACACTGACTCATAATGTAAAACATATATGCCAGCATTGACAAGATATTGAATTAAAGAAACAATTTTGTTTGCTAAATATATACAGAATTATTTAGATAATGTAATAATTACATTATATCTCATTGTTATTCAGATATAATAGGTATAGAGAAAATATCACTTACCAGATAAAACTTCAGTAAATTAGACACTATTTTATGGAAGACTTCAGTATCTTAAAGCATGGTTTTATCTGTTTAAGAATAAATAATTTTGGGTTGCCTCACTGGCTCTAAGCCTGATTTTGAATTTGGGATATACATATGAAAGACATGGCTTTTGTTCAGGCCAGAGCAGACAGTCTGTTAGGAGAGACACATTTGAATACCCGTAGATTACAACACCACGTAGGTGTAGCAAACAGTAAGTTATCTATGAGACACAGAGGAAGTGCGAAAGAGGCGATGATCAATTCTTTCAGGATGGGGCAGGAGTAGAAGCCTTGCTAACAGAAGCTTCCTAAGTAGGTGATAGCTGAAATGGGTTTTATGAAATGGAAGGATATTCTCCAGGAAGACAGAGGAAAAGGGCTGAGGACATGTAGGATCTGCAAAATTAATGTGGTCTTTTTGATCAGTTAGAAAAAAAGTACAAAATAGAATGCTAATAATGTTTAAAAGCATCTACTCAGTGCCAAGCATTGTACTATGTACTCAATGAACATGAACTTTAGAGTTTACTATACAATTTGTATGGCAAATATGTGTTTTTGGCATTGTTTTACAAATGGGAAAACAAGTCAGAAAAAAATAAACCCTAATCAAAGTCACAGCATATTCAGCGAGAGCTGGGATATGAATACTGATTCATCTGACTGTACCTCCACGTTCTTCCCCTATATCAGATTTGCTGGAAATATATCTCTGCTCGTGGCAGGGTGCCTGGCACTATGCTTATAAATATATCTGCTGAGTGAAAGAAATGAGTGAATGATTTAATAGCAAACTCAATTTAGTCAGTTAACTTTATTGGTGGTATTTATGGATAGTAGAGAAAAGAACTGAGGAGAAAGAGCAGAGACACAAATTTGTCAGAACTTTCTAATGAAAGGGATGAAACTAGACATTAGGCAGAAAGGGATGTTTTCATTCTTAAAACTCAACTGTTAATTTTTGCAGAAATAATCACCATTTTCTAGAAGAGGAAATCAGGGAAGAGAGAGTGAAATAGAGACAATGGTCACCATTGTCTAATGTTGCAGCGTAATCTAGTCAGAGAAGGACAGAAGAGTCCATCAGATTACCAGCGTGGTTGTCCTTCATCATGTTAGTGAATGTATGGAAGTCCTAGAACGCTAGAAATATGAAAAAAGATTGTAGTAGTTTAAAAGGGCGATGAGAAATGAAGACACTACTGAGCGAGTTTCTTTGAGGAAACTTGACGGTATAAAAGGACAAGATGTTAATGTAGCTAGAGGGAGAAGGAGCATTTTGATAAGAAGGAAAAAACTTTAATATTCTGGAGAGAAAGAACAAAGCAGAGCATCAAGATCTGTGAGAAAACAGGTGTGGAGAAAACAGAAGGATTGGGAGGTTTATACAGAAGAAACTTGAAAATACAGACCCTCATTTGAGTGAGCAGAGATAGATCATTTCACTTCTTTTAATTTTTCTTCATCTATCAAAGGTGGCATTGAACTTGATAGGACATGAGAGTTTCATAAAAGGAAGGGCTAGATAAGACCATCCCTAAGGTTCCATTTGGCACCCATTTCCTTTTAACATTTTATATTTCTCCCCTTAGAATAATCCTTCTTAAAGGTAAATTAAGGTGTATTTTACATATGGGATCTTTAACTGATATTTCTTGGTCAACAACCCTTAATGGAAAAGTTTCTTCATCTTTGAAATGAATTGGCCACTTTGTCTTGCCAGCCTGCTGTTTGTAAGAAATTGCCAGGCTGCTAGTGAGGAAGGAAACAATTAATATCTGGTCCTGAGAAAGCAATTCCTCAGGGAATAAAAACAACAGAAAATACTTTATCCATGGGAGAGCACTTCTAAAAGGGAATGAGATAATTTCTCAGCCTCTTTCTGACATGTTTCAAGGAACCTCAGTTAAGTCCTAAGGGGGACTGCCTTATATCTTATTTTTTAGGATTTTTGCCAAAGAGGAAAGAATGTGAACTTTTCTTCATTTAATATTTTGTACACATTTTTCTTGGTGTACTTTGCCCCTATCCAGTGGGCATTCTTAGTAAATATTTTCATTTTTAAAAGATCCCAGAGTCAATAAACTTGTAGCCTGGTTGTTACTGTTTTGGTTTTGTAAAAATCTTTGAGCTAAAACTGCCATTTGTGAGTTTAAAAAAATCAATCATAAGATTTTTAAAACTGCTTTATCCAGGGTCTCCCCACTTTGTCAAAAGATTAGAACAAAGGACTGAATTTAGTTGTTAATATGGCTAACCCCAGGCCAGAATGTCATGGAGAGCTCTGGCAATAAAAGTAAAAACAAAGTCACAATTAACAAATGATTTTGTGGAATATAAAACTCATACCTATTAAAACTTCTGCTTACATACTTATGCTTTCTGGAAGCCCTTTACATTAAGATAATTATCACATATTGTGACCATATGAAAATAGTTTAAATCTATCTCATTTGGCTTACTTTGGTCGAAACAATCACTACAACCTCTGTTACATGGAAAACTCAATATAAAATAAAGCATTTGAATCAGAAATGGGATTAATGAGACTCTATTTGGTCAACAAATGCTTAATTTTTATTTCTGAATGGGGGTGCTAGATCATATTTAGTATTCACTCGTGAAAAAGCCATCTTCCATGAAGTCAGTGAAAAGGTGATATGTCACATCTGTCCGATTTTTTTTTCAGAGATAGTGACATGAAATGTAAGCCTTTACCAGCATAAACTAAGAAACTTGAAAATCAATAATTTTTTTTAGATGTTTATTTTTGAGAGAGCACAAGTGGGGGAAGGGCAGAGAGAAGGGTACAGAAGATCTGAAGCAGGCTCCGAGCTGACAGCAGTGAGCCCAGTGTGAGGCTTGCTCAAGAACCAAACTGCAAGATTATGACCTGAGCCAAAGTCAGATGCTCAACCGTTTGAGCCACCCAGGTGCCCCCAAAACCAGTAATTTTAACTTGTAGCAACAGGTACCCATATGGGATTCAATTGGGAGACAGAAACCACATACTAAACATGGAAGGTTTAATGTGAAGAATAATTAAATTATGATAGGAAATTCAGTATAAAGATGTAAGAAAGGTCTAAAGAGTGCCCTAAGGCTGAGGTAGAGCACCCAAAGGAGGATAAACATGGGAAGATTCTGTGGTTGAAGCCCTCTTTCTGCACCCAGTGTAGTTTGCTGGGGTGCCCAGGCCAGAGTTGGGCCACAATTGTGCAGCAAGCAGGAATAACCCTCCAGGGCACAGGCTAACCATGGCTGATGAATGGGCCTCCAGGAGGAATGGCATACCATTGTGGGCCTGAGTCCAGGAGCCTAGTGTCTGTGTTGTAAAGGCTGTGAAGTCACCAATGGGTATGTGGCTGGGAAAAATATCATCAGATGTCGCCACACACACACACACACACACACACACACACACACACACACACATATCTCTAGTGGACCATGCAGTAGGAGCAAGTAAAATCAAAATGTAACATTTAGCACCAGGAGGAGAAGCCCCCTCCTCTTGAAATGTCCCTTCAGTGCCCTCTACTGACTAGTTTAACAGCACTGACAAAATTTACTGTAAAGGACAAATGCTTAAAGAGCCTAACATACTATCACTGCCTAGGTACCAAAGGGTGAACTTGAAGCTGAGGGACAATAAATTGGTAACGGGCATGTCTTATACAATGAATATTATTATTCATAGTTGTTGTTATGGGGCATACTTTTTTTTAGTATATGTGCTGCCGAAGCGAGCACGGCATACTTTTTTTTAATGTTTATTTATTTTTGAGACAGAGACAGGGCATGAGTGGAGGAGGGGCAGGGAGAAAGGGAGACACAGAATCCTGAAGCAGGCTCCAGGCTCTGAGCTGTCAGCACAGAGCCCAATGCAGGGCTTGAACTCATGAACCCTGATATCAGGACCCAGCCGAAGTCAGATGCTTAATGGACTGAGCCATGTAGGTGCTCCAGTGCATACTTCTTATTAGCTCTCATGTTTCATTTATTTTTACCAATCAACTACTTATCGCTTATTCTTTGTTGATCTCCTTAACTACTTTTATAGGACAACGTGGAGCCAAAGTTGCTGTCATATGAACTGTTATCTTCTTTATCTGATGGCAGTTCTCCAAAACAAATAGCAAGTCATTTTTGAATTCCTATAAGCATTTATCTGCAATTCTTGCATTACTTGCTGGCTTCTACCTCCCCTTAGCTCTACTTGTGAACATGTCCCATTTTCTGTTTTAGTCCACAAGCACGTTGAGAGCAGCATCTGTCTTTGCATTCTTCACTATACCTTACAAAGTACTTTCTTCACGAATGGTACACAGTAAATAGCGGCCGAGTTCATCAATAAGATGATTGGAATAACAACACTGTCTCCCAAGAGTGAGAGGTGCAAAAGCATAAGAATTTGAAATTCAGCAGCTATAGCAACAATCAAAAGCTAAAATATAGAACATTTTATAGTAAAGTACATAAATACATTTCTTCACATAATTTTCTTTTTTCCTAAAGTCAAGAATTAATATTCCTCCTAGAATATCTATTAATTATCTTTGGTATTATGTTGGACATTATGACAAACAAAAACCATTGTTCTAAATTTAAGTTGCAGTTTTGAATCTTATTATGCCCCATCAAGGCACAGTACTCAATGTGCATTAAGACACTAATCCATGTAAATAAGAACATTGATTTTCTTAATATCTGTAATTCTGAAGCTTAAAGATGGTATAAAGTATGTTCAAAGTTTCAAAGAAGTAATGAATCCATCTTTCTAAAGACAATTGTTTTTTATATATCCAGCTTATATTTTTTTATTTGGAATCTAAATACTTAAGAGTAGCATCTTAGCAGTCTTACACATCGTCTAATACAAAGTAGGTTCTCAATATATATTTGTTAAGTGAATGAATAGTAATTGAAAAAAAAATAAGTGATAGAAAAAATTATTTCTTGTTCTGACCAACTTCCTGACCATTCTACTCCAGGGCTGATTAATATTATTATAATGCTAAAACGATATTATTGGTTAATATTTCCTCACACTTGTCTATCAGACTGTGAAATCAGCTTATATACTGATCATAAATATAATATGGAACAACAGACTATAGGAAAAATTAAACAAATGTAAGGTTCAATCATGGAATATATGGTGTCATTAAAATTATATTTTTGGATTATTTCTGATGACATGAAAAAATGCTTAAGATACAATATGTGGTACAAAATTGAAAACACTATAGGAATCCTATTATGCAAACAACAGGAATAAAAATTATTTAGAGAAAAATGTTGAAATATTAAAAACAATGCCCTATTGTTATTGTGGGAAAAATTACATAAAAGACAGTAAGATCGTGAATATTATTTTCTTCATTATACTTTTCTAAATATTCTAAGTTTTCTATAATAACTACAAATTTTACAACTGTAACGAATAATACTTGGATAATTTTTAAAAGTTAGACTCCAGTAAAAAACCAATGTATACCTTGAAATGACAAAAGAGAAAGTAATCAAATACTGAATTGACTCCTAATGCTAAAGATAGTAAGAAAAAAGCATTAAGAATTACTTTGAAAAAACAGTGTTAATCATAATATATATGGGATCTATAACAGGAGCTTGGAATTTGCATAAGAAATAGAAGAATTATTAAAATCACTATATAATTCTTCAGGATATTTTCATAAAAGTGGTACTTTTACAGAAGTGGTATTAAAGTATAGACTTGCCGGATGTTAGACATTACCCAAAAATCGGTTCTGGTTTTGTTACATTTTTATTTAACAAACATCTCTTGAGTACTCATGCACTCCAAGATGAACTCGGCAGTGGTGAAAATATTTAGTCACAACAGGCAATAGATCGGCCAGTATTGCACAGAATGTACTAGAGTGTAGAGGGAGGCTGAAAACTAAGCATAACTCAGTGCCGCTGGTGCTGTGATAGAAGCCTGTGCCAGCACAGACACAGCACACAGAAAAATGAATCATCTTGGGGGAAGATGAGTTCGTGGCTTTTCAGGCAGAGAAAGAAGCAGTAGCAAAGACCCGGAGAAAGAAACAGTTTCAGATATCCACAGAAATGCAATTAGTTTTGCAGGACTAATGGTAGGCAAGGTAGGCCATGGGGAAGAAAGAAACCTAAACAGCTCATCCTAAAGATTTTTTTTTTTTTTTTTTTTTTTTTTTTACCAAGAATATCACTTAGAGTTTCAAACAGTGGAGATCTGATGTGCTTGTTAGAAAGGTCACAGGTGACTATGTGGAGGGCTGACTCCAAGATGGGAAGATGAAGAAAAGCCAATAGAAAATTCTTACATTGGTTTAGTTGAGGGATGATATAAGTCCAGACAAAAGTATTAGAACATTTATCTTTATGATCTCTGATTTACTTTGATAAACTTCTGGTTCACTTTTACTAGAGTGAACTAAACTGATATGTGCCGCTCATATTATAATAATGGAAAACCTACTGGTATAATGTGACAAATATTTTCTCTATTAACATAACTTTAAGTGACTGAGTTAACCTACACTAGAAAAATCTCAACTAATGCGTGTCTACAGTGTAACAGACATAAATGTACCATTGAATCTGATGAATTATCAAATTTGTCCTTGTCATATAAAGTTTTGGTCTCAGGGCCTTTTTTCACTGTTAATGTTATTGAGAACCCCCAAAAGCTTTTGTTTATGTGGCTTAATTTTATTAATATTTACTATATTAGAAATTAAAACAGAAATCATGAAATTATTTATAAATAACCAACCATATGTTAAAAATAATATTTTAAGTGAAAAATAAATATCGTTCTAAAAGAAAAATCTGAGAGTGATGTTATTTTATAAATTTGTAAATTTCTTTCATGTCTACCTTAATGTGTAGATTCTTACATTAGCTTCTACATTCAGTCTATTATAAGTTACATTTGAATGAAAGAAATATGGCCTCACATAGATTTGCAGATTGAAATATTTTTTAATGTCTTAAAGAAACTTTTTTTAACGTTTATTTATTTTTGTGAGAGAGAGAGGGAGAGAGAGAGACATAGCCTGAGCCGGGGAATGGCAGAGAGACAGAGAGGGAGACACAGAATCTGAAGCAGGCTCCAGGCTCTGAGCTGTTAGCACAGAGCCCAACGCAGGGTTCAAACTCACAAACTGTGAGATCATGACCTGAGCCAAAGTTGGATGCCTAACCAACTGAGCTACCCAGGTGTCCCATGTAGTTTGAAATTTGTAATTACCTTTTCACTTAATTGTGAAGAGTCTTCTTTGATAGTCTACCCAAACTAGACAACTGGAATCTGAAACCATTATCAATGAACTTGTACTCTGCTATACTAAAATCTCTTGACCTATCTTACACTTTGAATGGATCCATTTTCCAGGTATGATTTTGTATCATTATCCACTGTTCATTTGTAAATGTATCAGTTGACTGAGTTATGTACATATTTGAATTGTGGAAACATTTCATTATCCATCTGTTAACATCACTAATTATCACATCAGAAAATCCTTTAAGTTTTAGAAGCTGCTGAGTTCAGATAGAAGTTTTCGAAACTTCTAATTTTCAAATATTGTCATTGGTAACAAATATTCTCAGTTACTTCTATTGAAATGAAAGGCTTACTTCATTTTCAAAAAAATTATCTCCCAAATAGCCAAATTTGAATGACCAGAACTTGTCCGTCAGTCCTTCTTTCAAGTAAAAATGATTTTCCATGGAAACGCAACTAAGTCAGTTTATAACTCAAACAATTGCACAAGTGCTTTAAAAAAAAAAAAAATTTAATGTCTATATTTGAGAGAGACAGACAGAGAGAGAGAGAGAGTGAGCAAGGGGGGGACAGAGAGATGGAGACACAGAATCCAAAGCAGGTTCCAGGCTCTGAGCTGTCAGCACAGAGCCTGATGCGGGATTTGAACCACGGACTGTGAAATCATGACCTGAGCCAAAGTCAGACGCTTAATGGACTGAGCCATCCAGGTGCCCCATAAGTGCTTTCTTTTGAGTCAACCATCATCAGACTTTGGTATATGGCACATACTCTTTATATGGATTTCCCATTTCAGCACACAGAATATTAAAACTGGCTTTTAATTAAATTAATTTATTTACCTGTTCTTACTTGGAATGAATGGCAGTGAACAATGCAATCACTGCTAGTACAGTTTAGTGCCACTGTCATAATAAGTTTAAGGCTAGAAGTTTTCATTGCTCTTGTATCATAAGGGCAAATGTCAATACAGTGGAAAAGAAAAATTCTTTTGTATTATTATCAAAGTAGTTTCAACCTGATGTACTCCTTAAAAGTTTTCATGGGAACTCAAGAGGCTCAAGAGGGACCACATTTTGAAAGAAAAAAAAAACTGCTGAAATCATGTTAATAATTTTTCTATTTTTTGTATTATATTTCATATGTACCAAAGACTATGGACATACTGAGAACATGATTGCAGAAGTATTTTTACATAACCCACTGAGTGGAAGGAGAGTTAGAAGTGAAACTCAAGTTCTTCATATATATCTAAAATCTACAAAGGATTTACCAAACTCAACACCTGAAAAACAAAGAATCCAGTGAAGAAATGGGCAGAAGACACGAATAGATAATTTTCCAAAGAGGACATCCAGATGGCAAACAGGCATATGAAAAAATGCTCAACATCACTCATCTTCAGGGAAATACAAATCAAAACCACACTGAGATACCACCTCACACATGTCAGAATGGCTAACATTAACAACTCAACAACAAGTGATGTTGGCGAGGATGTGGAGAAAGGGAACCCTCTTGCACTGTTGGTGGGAATGCAAACTGGTGCAGCTGCTCTGGAAAACAGTGTGGAGGTTTCTCAAAAAATTACAAATAGACCTACCCTATGACCCAGCAATTGCACTAGTAGGAATGTATCCAAAGGATACAAAAATGCTGATTCAAAGAGGTACATGTACCCCAATATTTATAGCAGTGCTATCAACAATAGCCAAAGTATGGAAAGAGCTCAGATGTCCAACAATTGATGAATGGATTAAGAAGATGTGGCATATGTATGTGTGTGTGTGTGTGTATGTATATATACATATACGTGCGTGTGTGTATATATATACACATACACACACACACATATACATACATACAGTGGAATGCTACTTGGTGATCAAAAAGAATGAAATCTTGCCATTTGCAACAACGTAGATGGAACTAGAATGTATTATGCTAAGCAAAATAAGTCAGTCAGAGAAAGACAGATATACGACTTCACTCACATGTGGAATTTGAAAAATTTAACAGATGAACATAGGGGAAGGGAAGGAAAAATAAAATAAAAACAAAGAGGGAGGCAAACTATAAGAGGCTCTTAAATACAGAGAACAAACTGAGGGTCAATGGGGGTGGGTTAAATGGGTGACAGGAATTAAGGAAGGTACTCTTCGGGATGAGCACTGGGTGTCATATTTAAAAGACAAATCACTGGGTTCTGCTCCTCAAACCAAAACTACACTGTATGTTAACTAACTTGAGAATAAAAAAAAATGAAGCTCAAATCAGAGGATAAAACAGAAAGCCTAAAAATGAAAGAGAGAGAGAGAGAGAGAGAGAGAGAGAGAGAGAGAAAGTAAAGGAGAATAAGATAAGATTTGGTCCCAGGGGAGAGTAAGCTGGGATTCATTCTTTGTTATTACATAGGGAGTTTTATAGAGACCACCTTGTGTTTTCTTTTTTCCTTACTTATTTCTATTTCAGTTAACTATGTTCAAACTTCCTTTTTTGGAATTTCTTTAAAAGGCACTCTTGTCTTCATGCATACAGGTTGGTCTATAATGCTCTAAATGCCTTACATATTGGTGTGCAATCTTCCAGGCTCCTCAAATCACTGGAAACCTGAAACGCCAAGGCCCAGGTGTCACTGAAATATGGCATTCTAGACCTGAAACCAGTCTGTTGCCTCTTTGGTTTTATACCAACACACTGACATACATAGCTCAAAATACCACTGGCCTTTTAAAATGGCATATCACATTCCAGGATAATACAAAAACTGCTGCCTGGTAGCATTTGTCAAGTCTCAAAGTAACTCTTTCCAGGATTTTCAAATCTGTTGAATTTCTTAGATGGAAATATTTTATGCAACAGCATTCTCTTAGTTTTTTTTTCACCTCTATAAATATGTAATTGGAAATCCTGAACTTTGGTTTCTTTTCATTATTCTATATTTCTCATTGATTTTAAAATTCTTAATATTTGCTTAAAAATAATCTGGATATTGTCATCTAAGATTTAGCATTAACTATCTCTTCTTCACATGGGTTCTTCCCACTACACTCTCCACACAAATAATTCCACATCTCCAAATGCAACGCATACTGATAATGACCCACATTGCTCCTCTGTGTCCTCTGGCTCAATAGTGTACATTGTTAATGTATTCTTATCATTATTCTATTTGATAATCTTATAAACTGATTTTGCCAGTTTGATGAGTTTTATTTGAAGGAATTTAAAAATTCATCTACAAACTGCAAAATTATTTACAGGGTTTTTTTTTGGTTTGCTTTTTTTTTTAAGGTTTATTTATTCATTTTTGAGAGAAAGAGCACAAACTGGGGGAGCAGAGAGAGAGGCAGGCACAGAATCCCAAGCAGGCTCCAGGCCCTGAGCTGTCAGCACAGAGCCTGATGCAGGGCTCGAACCCACAAACCTCAAGATCATGACCTGAGCAGAAGTCAGACGCTTAACCAACTGAGCCACCCAGGTGCCCCCGGTTTGCTTTTAATGTTCTCAATCTGAGGTCAATTTTTACTAAACCAATTCATTACAAATGGTAGGTGTGTCATAAATATAAGATGACTTTCCTAAAATTTTGCTGAATTCTAAAGGGAGAAGTGAGAGTACTAAATTACACAATTTTTAGAACAACACTCCTTTGACATTTAAAGCTAACTTTATGTTAGGCCACTTCCCAAAGCTCATCCATTGTTACAAAATTTGCAAAATACTAATTTTATTACAGAGAGTTTGTGGGCTGCTAAAATATTCAAACATTCAACTGTTTCCTTACTAACTTTACATTGAGTTTACTGTTTTGATTACACATACAATAAAGATCTTTATACAAAATAGATTTACCCAAATCCATCAGAAAAATAATGGATGCTAACTTTTACTCTGGGTTTTAAAGCAACAAAATGCTAATTTTGGAGAATTTTGTACAAAAAACACTTTGGCATATAAAATAAATAATAGTGATAATTTTGCTTGTGTAGAAAAGAATCATTTTATCATCTTTACTCTTATATTTTCCTTCTTGCTTTATGTAGTGGGCATGTATTACTTTTGTTATAAGAAAAATAAGAAATAATATTCTACTTTTTGTTTGAATTTATAGGGGTGCCTGGGGTGGCTCAGTCGGTTAAGTATCTGACTCTTGATTTGGTCATGATCTCACGGTTTGTGAGTCTGAGCCCCATGTCGGGCTCTGCACTGACAGTGTAGGGCCTGCTTGGGACTCTCTCTTTTTCTCTCTCTCTCTGCCTCTTCCCTGCTCACTCTCTCTCTTTCAAAAATAAATGGATAAACTTAAAAAAATCAATTTAAACTTTAAAAAAATTATAAAGAAGAAAGTAGAAATCAGAATCTCATAGATGAGAGATAACTATTACATTCTTTCCAGTTGTTCTTTTCCTAAATAAAAACACTGCTGCTTTTTGTTTTTCATTACTGAGCTCCTACTAGATATATATGTTTGCATGCTCCTTTTTATGTACCAATAGATCCTGAGCAATTTTGCAAAGAAGTAAACATTCCTGAAACAATATGCTTAATGGCTTCATAAAATCTCATTATTTGTAAGGACCATGGTTTATTTAACCATTTCTCGAATATTGTGTATGTAGACAGTGTTCAGGTTTGTTGGGGTAGAAGTACTCTTCTTAACCAAGGAATAATTTGGTATGACTGTTAGTTAAAGGTCCCAGTTCACCCTTAACTAAGGCAATCAGATTTATAATCCAGACTTGAATAACCAGATGCTTACTTCCTAGAATTTTAATTAAAAAATTTTTTTTATTTACATGTATTTATTTTTGAGAGACAGAGCACAAGTGAGAAGGGGCAGAAAGAGAGGGAGACACAGAATCTGAAGCAGGCTCCAGGCTCTGAGCTGTTAGCACAGAGCTCAATGCGGGGCTTAAACTCACAAACCATGAAATAATTACCTGAGCCAAAGCCAGACGCTTAACTGACTGAGCCACCCAGGAACCCCCTAGAATTTTAATTTTTAATCCAAATTACCAAAAAAAAAAAAAAAGCCTGAAGTAGCTAAACGAATTCATCCTAGGAGACAATAGCACCTTGCAGAAACCACCAAAAAGTCCAAAGTAAGGGCTATCTGACTGTCATGGCCTCCCCTACTCTTGTCATTTCCAGTCTAGACTCCTCAACTCCTCCTCAACTCTGTGAGCTGTACTAACTTTCTAAGGGATTACTTTTATACTTAAATTAATCTCAGTCTCAGTTGCTCAGCTGCACTTTGAAATTAATTATTTTATTTATAAATTCTTCATTGATTTCTAATTTTTATATCCTTTTGTGTCACTTTTGTCACTGAAACAAATAAGAGCCTCAGCTAAGTAAACTTCTCATAGATTATGAAAGCAAACATGAGATTATAGGCACACAAGATTAATCAACATCACCACTCTTTCTGCCCACTTTGTTATCCATCATACCTCTTTAAATAGAAACCTAATTAATTTCCTTTATTGGACTATTAATACCTATACAGACAACTCCTCATTATCCAGTGGAAGAAGGTTATGAATAATGAAAACTCACCATTAGTATAACAACAATTTTGTCAACAACAATGTCTTACGAGTTTCTTTGCTCATTGTTTTAGCAGTCATTAGTATAGTCAGAGAAAACTGCTATGGGCTGAATTGTGTCCCCCTCAAAATTCATACGTGGAAGCCCTAACCCATAGAACCTCAGAATGTGACTGTATTGGAGACTAAGTTAAGACGAGGTTGTTAGGGTGGTCTCTATTACAATTTGACTGGTGTCCTCATAAGAAGAGGGAATCTGGACACAGAAAGAGATGCTAGGGAAGCATACACACAAAGAAAAAACTGTGTGGGGACACAAAGAGAAGGCTACCAGCAGCAAGTCAAGGGGAGAAGACTCAGAAAAAAACAAACAAACCTGAGAACACCCTGAACTTGGACTCCTAGCCTCCAGAACTGTGAGAAATAAATTTCTATTGCCCAGTCTGTGGTATTTTGTTATGGAAGCTCTAGTAAACCAGTACAACAACCAACCCTATTTGGATGACACTCCTCTATTTCAAGTTCAATGGTTCCCTCAATGGTGTTTATGAAAAAAAAGGAGACAAGCAACATATATTATAAAGAACATATGTGATGTTTGCATAAGTTTGGGAGAGTATGTGCAATAGTAGAGATGTTTCTTAGAAATTACTAATAATCTTTCTGCAAAAACATTAGCTCATTACTCCTTACCTCCTTAAATTTCCAGTAGAGTCACAAATGAATATGCTATCAGTTATAAGAAAAATTTTGACAGGAAGTTATGTTAAGAAAGTGTTTACTGTTATAGGTATGTGGGCCAATTTTCATATACTTAAAGTTATATGGATTCTCAAAAAGAGAGAATCTCATTGCTCTTTTCTTAAAGAAAAAAGACATCGACAGCACCCAATATATGCAATAACTGACACTAAAGACACAGATGTACATAAAATATAGCACCAGCAAGATTAACATGACAATTCAATGGGGGAACAATAGTCTTTTCCACAATCTGAGGTCAAACACTTGGTTCCTGGACCTGTTTTGAAAACATAGACAGAACTATGGTTGTATTAGTTGCATTATTAACTTAGCTCCACATTCTGTTTTGTTCCCTACTTAAGTATGTTTTATGTACCTCTTAACCTCATGCATGATCAGTCATTAACTTTGCCTTTTTGCCCCTACTCCCTGTTTATACATTGATTGTGGAAACCCAATGGTTTCCTAAAGGGTATATTTGTCTTGAAAGTATCTGACATCTAATCATACCAACTTCCAAATGCCACCTCATTGTCCAGAAGAATGCTTACCTCCAGATTATTTCAAGCCCTCCCCCCACCTCAAGTTTTCAAGGAACCCTTCACCCCTCTCTCATGTATTTACCTCTTTCCCCAAACATATATAAGCTGTCCGGAGACTCAACAGGGGCAAGCAGTTTTGGGAATGATCTCCTGCTTTCTCATTGATCTGCCCTTCTTATAATAAAACTTTCTTTGCTTCAAAACCCATGCCTCAGGTGTTGGCCTACTGCATATCGGGTGCACGGACAAGTTGAAATCAGTAAGAAACTAGTGCTGGCCAAGTGGATATCACCACGCAGAAGAATGAAGTTGGACTCCTGCCTCACAGTATTTATAAAGACGGACTCAAAATGAATCACAGGTATCAATGTAAAAGTTAAAACTACCAATAGAATAGAAAAAAAGAAGTAAATTGTCATGACCTTGGCTTAGGTGATGGTTTCATATATATGACATGAGAAGCACAAATGACAAAAGAAAACATTAAAGCCAAAAATTATAGATGCTTTCATCAAAGTTCAAGTTAAAGTTGTAGGTGGGGGGCACCAAAGGAGGAGAAGGCCCTAAGAGATGGAAAGGACTTTTTACCACTTACAGGGTTAGAAGCAAGGTTCATTCTAAGAGAGAATTTCACACTTGCTAGAGAGAAATTACAATGTTTGTAGGTAACTGAGAGGAAGTGGGAGCAAACAGGCAAGAGATATAAAAAGATAAACTATTAGAATGTGAATTCTGAAGCAATAAAAACATAATAAAGCATTTAATATAGATAAAAATGAAAGCTGATGTTGATATTTTACCATATTATTTTGAGATCCTGTTAATTCATTTGCAAAAAAAAGATTTGTTCAAACACCTCTGGGTGCCTACTACGTCCTGACCAACCTAGGGAATGACAGACTGGTTTCCATCCTTATCATCAGCCCACACCTCCCAAATTTAGCCATTTCAGGGGAAAGTGCTGAAGTGTAAGCAAGGACTGGATGCCTGGGGCTTTCTTTTTCTTTTTCATTTTAACTAATTATTTGCTGCCACCTAACCAATAATCTCAAAGAGATTTTTTTTTTAAGTTTTTTAATGTTTATTATTTATTTAGCTTCGCGTGCACAAGCAAGTGGGGGTGGGGCAGAGAGAGAGAGCGGGACACAGAATCTGAGCAGGCTCCAGGCTCTGAGCCATCAGCACACAACCCAACATGGGGCTCGAACCCACGAACTGTGAGATCATGAGATCATGACCTGAGCCGAAGTGGGACACTCAACCAACTGAGCCACTCAGGTGTCTCTCAAACAGATTTAGTGTTTTTAAACATTTAAAAAGCCAATTTCACTGCATTCTAGGAAACACAGCATTTTTCACAGAACTTTACAAATTGTTAAAAAAAAATTTGTGTGTAAAAATGAGTGGTTTAGGTTTGTTTTGTGGTTTTTTTTAACCAGTAATTTCTCACCAGTAAATATGCCACTTAAATTTACTTGATATTGATATTGTTCCTCAGTTTGTTTTTATAAAAGCCAGCAACAACGAGGGCCCTAAGCAGGGCTCCCCAGATCTGGCTGGTCATCTGTGTGGCCCCATTTCCTTCCATTTCTTCTACTCTCTGGATTGCTAATAAGGTGGATGCCAATTCTTACACCTGTGAGACACTGTGCCCTTGGGGACATTTATGTTTTCTCCCTTCTCTCAGCCCTGAACACTAGACTGAAGACATCATGTGGGCAGGGATTTTGTCTTATTCACCATATTCCTGTATCTAGGATACAGACTGTCCTGTACTACAGGAGGGCACAACATTTTTTTCCAATGAATGAATGTAGCACATTTAGGGAATTATTCTAAATCAAAGTATATGAAATTGTGACATGTAGTTAAGCAGATGAATTACAGCTGCCCTCTACAGATTGCACTACCTGAGTCCTGATTATCTGGGCTCAGTCAAAGTTCTACCATCACACAGGTGATCAGGGGTGCTCAAAAGAATAGACCACAGTCAGCCTGTCTGGGTTTATTTGGGCTCTGCCACTTACTGTCTCCCCAGGGGCAAGTTAATTGGTTTCCTTATCCATAAATTGGTGATTAATAATAGTACCTATCTCATAGATTAAGTGGGAATATATTTGTAGAATTCTGCTCAGAATAGTGGCTGGGATGGAGTAAATGCTATGCATCTTTGCTAAAGAAAATAATTAATAAATGGGAACCTAGGAACGTGGACAAAGGGAAAAGTTGGAAAAGCACAGTTAGAGGCAGTTTTGGGGAAATTTGGTTTAATTGTTTCTTTTTTTTTTTTTTTGAGCACAGTTGCTCTGAGAATAAATCTCTTCATCACCCCCTACCCTTCACCAGTATAATCTAGTATAAATTATCACTCACCAGTATAATCTAAACTGAGCTGTGAAACAGGCTTACTTGACTAATCAGAATTTTCAAAGGGTAGTCATTACTTCACAAATCACAGCCCCATTGACCCTGACATTGAAGACAGCAAAAGCATCAATAGCTGATTCTCAATACCTGTCCACCAACCCCTGTACTCTTTCTTCTCCCCTCCCCCTTTCAAGATAGCTATTTACCTGGGAGGAAGTGATGGGTTCAGCCTCTTCAACTACCCAGGAGGAAAATAAAACCTTGTACCACATCCCCCCCAACTCTGGCTAAATTTTGGAGGGGTGCTTTCAGGTGTCAGGCTCACACCAATATAAATGCATGAGGACTGCCCAGTCTGTGAAGTCCTAGGGGTAAGTCCAAACAAGCCCCAGATTTTTCCCTTCCTTGTCTGCAACACATACAGAAGATGCTCTTAACGTTTTTTTCTCTCAGAATCTCTGGGTTCCCTGACAGTGCCTTCTGTACAAAGAACCAGAATGTTTCTTACTGGATTCCTCTATTGAGATTCTGGAGTTTTCATTGCCTTATTGGTGGCAATAAAGTTTACTTAATAGGTCTCTAGTCTGTCCCTTTGCCCCTGGTATTTCTAGCTGCTAATGGAGAATCCTGGCCGAGATCCCCTGTGCCTTCTTGGATACTGTATAATTAATTAGGCCTCCAATTGTGCCTTCCCTTCCCCTCTCAAGGATGGAGAAACCCTCTAGCCCATGCCTTAAAGGGAAACTGCCCTAATAAATGAGTCTCCAGATACCAAATTTCCCAGCAAGAAGGGGCCATATAAACAGAGACTATAAGTATTGGCGGCAGAATCCAATGTATTAATTACTTTTACTAGTAGGAGCGTCCTGGATACCTTGGCTGCCTAAAAACATATTTGAAAAGCCAGACCAACGATATAAGGAGGGAAGAAAAAAAAAAGCCATACAAAGGAGTTGCAGTGAGTTTAATAAAAACTAACTCCATTACTGGGTTCATGTGATATAACCAGCCACTGGGCTCTGTTCTAGAGGTTTAAAATGTTACCTCACCCTCTCCACGAAATTGTTTTCCCGTAAATCTCTGTGGCCATCCATTCCTGTCTACACATTATGTTCCTAAAATAGACACCATCTAAAAATCTCTTCAAGGAGCTTTGTGAAGGAAGGCCTAAATTGCAACACTGCTCCTACAAGAGGGATGCACTGGTTTCATAGCAATTACAAGCAACAGCAACAAAGGAGAGGTTTAAAGTTTTTCACCCTAGTTATTCTTCTTCCAACATGCCCAGATGAGGGGGAAAAGTGTCAGGCGTCCACTGTATGTGCAGAAGCCCCAAGCTGCATCACCCTGGAGGGTCAGGTCTTGCAGCAAATAGGAAAGGTAAGCTACCCACTGCTCCCTGGACGGGAGAAACTAAAGCAGGAATCACCAACCTCAGCATGGAATTTTCCTATTTCTGTTCGGCATCATCCTCTTGGGATGCTTTAAAGTGCTTTATGGAGAAATATGTCCTGTTACTACACTAGTGCATCAGAAATACCACTTGAACCTGTAAATCCACATAAAAAGAAGCCACATTTTATAGGTGTGATAGCAACAGTGTTCGCAATTTGCAAGTTTGCCATTGCATCTCAGAAAATATTTAGTCACATGCACGTAGAGACAGAGCATTACCCTGCTTTGGCTTTAATTGTTTCACGGGACACGTGAAAAAGCACCTGCAATCACTCTCTTTGGACTAATTTGCTACAGGGAAGTGACAATTTTCAGTGAGTAACTGCAGAGAGCAAAAAGACATATGAGAAGTAAACGTGTCGGGGAGGTGGGGGGAGCTGGTCTTTAAACACATACCTCAAACAGGTAGGAGAGAGGGAATCCATGATAACAAAGGCGTTTGAAAAGCCTCACGTCCACCCAGAGTCATTTCTTGTGCAGTTTGGAAAAGCAAGCCGGTTCACACGGGGAACAGAACAGCATCTGCAGTATCACTGCCGATCGTGACCTCTGTCTAATTAAAAGTAACTCGGTGTTTCCTGTTTGGCATTCCACAGAAGGGACTCGTTCCCACTTCCCTCCAGCTCCTTTGGTGGCGCGGTTCGATCCGAGTTAGGGGGAATACATCATTGTTCCTTTCTTGCCCAAGCCCAGCCTCTGCCCGAGGAGGCTGAACACCCCTGCAGTGCTAGCTAGGCTCCAGCAGCAGTCCCGCCGCCTTCTTCCTTCCTGTGGGGCTAACGCTGAGATCTAATTTTTGCTCCATCCTTAGGAACAATATGACCTCTATTCACAGCTAGCTAGTCCAGTTCTACAGCACGGGTCAAGGAGGGGGTTTCAAAAAGGAGACCTTGAATAGACTGAAGGCAAGCAAAGGCAGAAAGAAACTGGCCAGGTTCCAAGCTATTTCAGGCCAAAGAATTCCATCTTGTATTAAGATGCTGACTGCAAAACAAACCTGAATTCAGTTCGAGGAAGGTGGAGAGAGGAGGGGGAGGGGAAGGGGAGGAGAAGGGGAGGAGAAGAGAGGGAGGAGGGGGACCGTTGGTCCGAAATCACATACAAAAATGGACTTCCTGCTCAGCCCAAACTGTATATCCACGGGCTCTCTTTCCACCAGAATAACTGGAATGAGTATGACTAAGATCGCAACGAAACAACCAGATGGCTTACCTGATAAAAAGGAAAATTACCCATCTGCAACGAGGAACAGCATCTCCCAAAGACCAGATGATATAACAACGTGCCTTCAGCTGCAGTTGTTCAGATTCCTTCTTGCAAAAGGTAACAAGTATTTACAAGGGCTGCAGTCTCACTGAGGCAGGACACACATACACGAACACACACACACGCACACATACACACATGCACCAGAGACCTCTGCAGTATCCTCTCGGCTTCATCCTCGCCTCACTCTATGGTACCTAATACAAATCAGCAAATAGCTTGTTTAAAAAAAAAAAAAAAAAAAAAAAAAAAAAAAGTGGAGGGAGCACCTTACATTATATCGCCATCTAGTGGCCCAACACTAAATATTTTCTTACCAGCCAGATTTAGGTGCTCTTTCTCAACCTCTTTTCTCTGTTTCCTTCTTTCCCTTCTTCCCTTTGGATCTCATTATTAACTTCCTCTTGTTACTCCTTCATTTCCAGTTGGTCTGTCATATCAAACCCCTAATGACTCAAATATGAGAAAGTTTAAAAGTAGATACAACTATCTTCAAGCATAGCCAATAACTTGTGTTGCTTTTGCATTTTACTTTTGCTTAAAAGTGTTACTTTATTCTCACTATGAATCATTGCTATCTTAATGAATTACATAATTTGTGAATAAAGTTTTGTCTTCTTATTCCACCAGTAGACAATTGGGTGGCCCTTTATTTATTGTCTAAGGCTTTACTTTGAAGATCTACTTGAAATTTTTCTCAGTTTTAATGTTGTGTTTAGTGGTAGGTCTGTTTTATAGTGAACAGCTCAGTGTGAGATGTGAGTTTTACTTCAATTTCAACACTCATGAGCACATGCCTTTGAGCAAGTCCCTGAGCTTCTCCATAAAAACTTACATTTCCCCATCTTCATCTACATTTAGATGTTAAACTAGATTATCTTGCACCCTAAATATCAGTGGTTTTATTATCTCTTACCACAATATGTTTCCCTGTCTTGTGAATTTGACCCAAAGTTTAATTACAACAACATGGTTTGGTAAGCAAATATATACATTTTGAATCAAATGAAGTAACACCTATTGGTAGAATTATAAAAGCCATATCCATCAGGTGTTCCCAAGACAATGGAGCCTCCATGTGAAACTATTTGTAACTCTGGGAACTGAGAATAGAGCTTTCTATGTTATATACTGTACTTTAAAGCTGAAACAGTCTTTAACATTTGGTCATGTGTGAACTCACAATTAACTATGTGTAGATTAGTAGTTTGCAGTAAATATTTCATCCTGGTTGTTTTCCACCGAACACACTTACTGTTACTATTGATAACTATCACTGCATGTGCTTTACCATTTATTAAATGATATCACCTTCAATACTTCATCCATCCATTCCTCACCAAAGAACAGTACATTAGTTACTGTTAATATTATTATATAAATAAATAAAGTAAAAAAATATTATTATAACTATTCCTACTGTGCAGCTGAGAATCGTGAGGCTTTCTGAGCCTTATCAATAAAGCTCAAGGTCACACATAGCTTGCAAAGCAGTAAAACTGAGGCTACTGGTTCCGAAATCTATTGATCTTTGCAACATACCAAAAGCCCACCTTTTTTCCCATGTTCTAGAATGACAAGAATGTATTGTTTCTCTGTTCACAAAACATTTACTAGATCTTTTTTCAATAAATTACTCAGGGGTCCATCGCTCATCCATAAAAGAAAGAAATTGAGTAATCATTTCCTGTTCCATCTCAACAATTCTATATTTTCACAAAAGCCAATCAAGGTAGCATGAACACATTAACAGCAGTTATTCAGCATTCGGGAAATGGTGTCGTTCAGTCTCTGGTAGAGTCAGGGCAATGGTGACAGGAGCTGGAGGGACAGGTGACCAATATTTAGTAAATAATTACTAAGCTGTTGGAGCTGAAGAAGAAGTGGGAAGTATGTGAACTAACAGACAATATATTTTTTTTAAGTGTTAGGCTAACATATTTCATACGAACAGTGCTTATGGCTTAAACATACAGGCATACAAAATAAGAACACTATCGGCCACATGCTTTAATGCCTTCTAATTGTTTTTATAATGGTCAAGTTTTCGAGCGGCTGCTCACAGCCATCCTCTCCACCCTCCTCCCTCTCTGTCCCCAGAGGTGAACCTGTGCTCCTAGCTACTAAGGACCTGAGCAGGGGAGGGTGTCTGGCCATCTGACCTAGTCAAACAGAGCTGCTACGTGGGGTTCTGGTGGCTGTGGGGGCTGGGCTTTGCTTGAAATGCACGCTCCAAACCAGGTGGAGCCAAGGTGCCCAGAGAAAGGAATCACACAGGTGTGGAAGAAGTAGCGACAAAAGACGGAGCCAGAAAACTCACAATGACTTCCTGTTTCCCACTCGGTTCTTCCCAAGATCCACATACTTTCATGATTTGGGGTTGGTTCCATGATAAACACAAACTCCATTTTTGCTTAGTTGAACTTAGTTTCTGTTACTCTATGGAGTCCTAACCAGTTCCCTTGGTGCAGGAATCCAAATAGCCTAGCCCTTGAAAGCTATCAAATACTGCTTATATTCTAGGCATCGGACACTTCATTTCTTCAGGCACTTTTTCCAGATACTGAAGTTACATCATTGAATAAACCAGTTCAAAATCCCTCCATTAGTGGAGTTTCCTCTGACACATGGAAGGCTCACTACTTTCACTGCACACACCACTCTTCCACCTCTGGGTCTTTGTTCAAAATTTTTGCTTCTCTTGATGGATCGTCCCCGGACCCCCCTCACTCATACATGGAAAATTCAAACCAGGTTTTAGGTCACATATTCTTCCTTCTCTAATATCTTGCTTGTTTTCTCAATAGGTAGAATCTCTTTTTCTTGTGTTAATTATAGAACAGCTTTACATTTTAAATTTGTGGAATATGGTTGTTTGTTAAATTGAAGGGATTGCACATAACAGAATAAATGGCTGTTCTGATACGGACTCTGAAAAAAAAAAGGCCAATATCCATTGTAAAAATACAAGGAGTATTTTTAATGACTAGCTCGTCATTCTGTGTTGAAGACATTTCATTCATCATAGCTGAAGCAGTTTAACAACATTGGTAACTTTACATATCCTTCATATAAGCCTTGACATAAAGGCAAGATGTGAGATTTTTATGAAACTAGAGTAGTATACACTTAAAGTCCCATATTCATAAAAGTTGGCAAAAGATACATTAACATGAAAATTTATCTGTGCCAACTTTTAACACTATTGCATTGTCTCTTTTGACCTTATGCCGAGAGTTTTATGCACGTTTCTTATTCACCTCCCAGATTACAAACTCCCTGTGGAACCAGCTCTTTTATTTACCTTTATGCAAGTTAATTTATTGAGATCTAATTTTCTCTTTCTCCCTGTTATGTTTCCAGTTTCAAAGAAAGAAAGGATAATTTCCCTCCTTTCCCTCCCACTTTTAATGTTAGCCATTCTAGGAGGTCCTAAGCAAACGTGTCTCAGAAGGAAGAAGAATGTACTGGCCATTTCCTATGTGACAATACTTCTACCTGTGACTGCACGGCCTTGCTCACCTGCCCAGAGGCTTAGGCTGTGCCTTTCCTATGAGACTTTCTAACAAAGGAAAGAGAATGAGAGCATAAGATGTCCTTCAGTCTCTGCCTTGTTCTCTCTGTCACAAGAATTTGATCATGACTTTGGTACAGCTCCGTGGGGGACTAACAGAGCAGTTCACTGCTCAGTGTGCCATTAAGAGAAAGGAACGCTGTAATGGGACATCGGGCTGTCAGGACATTGTGAGTATTAAACGGGAAGAGTGGTCACTCAGATGGAAAATGGTGCACAGGGTCTTGTCCTCCGTCAGTTCCAAGATAGATGGGGGACCTTCCTGCTGTGACTAGAACTTTGACAGCGTTAGGGGAGAGCTCAGCATCAGAACGCTAAAGAATCAGTGTGATTAACACCAGGATGTTATTTAGTATCTTCTTGCATAGAAAATAAAGGGAAATTTTTTTCCTCACAACATTCTGCCTGATGCCCATCTCTTGGAGTTCTGAACCTTTTCATTAGCTGCCTCATAAAAAGAGTTAATTAATTCTTCATTAATTTGAGGCTCGGCAGGGAGAAGGAGCTCATCCTTGGTCTTTGGTACAAAATTTCCCAAAATGATGGTCAAATCATTTTGTTCTGAATTGTGGACTCGCTCGCTCAGAATTACAAGTGACATTTGAGTTTTAAAGCAGAAAATGTGTATAGATCCTTCTGTGATTTGTTTGGGAATCTAGGCTCACTGAGTGTCATGAAGCTGGGTCCTCCCTGAAGGCAAGGGATAGGGATACTGGTGTCTGGAGTGAAACCTGTGAAGTGGTCTGACCTTGGGAGGTGTCTCAGAGGATATAATAGTGATGCCACACAGGCTGGTGGGTGAAGGCAAGCCTGACAGAATGGTGATTCCCATACCCATAGCCTATGCCAGAATCAGAATTTAAACCCAGGCTTTAGGATTCTAAATCCACAGGACCACTGTATCATTACCTGGCTTTGCCACCATGTGACTGGACAATAGAACTCAGCTAAAGAACAGTATTGATGCGATTCCACAGTAAACATAATTTACCACTTCAGGACTTTGTTTTTAGATGTGGATCCCCCAGTAGTGTGTAAATATACATATTATTATGCAAACATTTACTACTAATTCCTTGCTTTCCCCCAAGCATTTACTAATACAGTGCCTTAAGAGGCCATCATTTTAGAAACAGAAACCGTTTGCTAGCAGAAAATAATAAACTCTTTACATTTCAGGTTAATTTGTCCTTCTGAAAATAGGCCAAAAACGAGTATAGAATGTACCTGCAATCAGATAAATAAATGCAGAAACTGCCATTTAGATCCATCTTTTAGGGGCCATAGCCAACCAGTTTTTCAGCAAGTTTAAAGTACAATTCTTTTTAATTAAGTTTATTTATTTTGAGAGAAAGAGCACATACGCACATCAGAGGAGGAGGGGAAGAGAGAGAGAGAGAGAGGGCGAATCCCATGCAGGCTCTGTGCTGTCAGCACAGAGGGTGACTCAGGGCTCAATCTCATGAACCATGAGATCATGACCTGAGCTAAAATCAAGAGCTGGACACTTAACCAACTGAGCCACCCCTGTACCCCTCAAGTTACAATTTCTTGATAGCACAGAATTGGCCTATTGGTTTTAGAATATCTTGTAGATACTAGAAGGTAAACATTTGAAACTATGGTAAAGTCCATACACCCCACCAAGGAAAGAAAGAAAGAAAGAGAGAAAGAGAGAAAGAGAGAAAGAAAGAAAGAGAAAGAAAGAAAGAAAGAAAGAGAAAGAAAGAAAGAAAGGGAGGAAGAAGGAAAATCAGCTATTTTTTCTTTTTTTTTTATTTTTTTTAATGTTTATTTATTTTTGGGACAGAGAGAGACAGAGCATGAACGAGGGAGGGTCAGAGAGAGGGAGACACAGAATCTGAAACAGGCTCCAGGCTCCGAGCTGTCAGCACAGAGCCCGACGTGGGGCTCGAACTCACGGACTGCAAGATCATGACCTGAGCCGAAGTCAGCCGCTCAACCGACTGAGCCACCCAGGCACCCCATATTTTTTCAAACATGATATAAAAATATTTGAGGCCCCCTATTGGAATTTACTGAATCAAAGCTGTTATAGATTTGTGATTTTTCCACTCACAGATCGTCATTTTAAAAATCACTGACGATATATTGAGCCTAAATAATTGGAATTGTTTTTCTTACTGATTCTATTCTAAAATGTTTCTCAATGTCCATCAACTGATGAATGGATAAAGAAACTGTGGTTTATATACACAATGGAGTACTACGTGGCAATGAGAAAAAATGAAATATGGCCTTTTGTAGCAACGTGGATGGAACTGGAGAGTGTGATGCTAAGTGAAATAAGTCATACAGAGAAAGACAGATACCATATGGTTTCACTCTTATGTGGATCCTGAGAAACTTAACAGGAACCCATGGGGGAGGGGAAGGAAAAAAAAAAACAGGTTAGAGTGGGAGAGAGCCAAAACATAAGAGACTCTTAAAAACTGAGAACAAACTGAGGGTTGATGGGGGGTGGGAGGGAGAAGAGGGTGGGTGATGGGTATTGAGGAGGGCACCTTTTGGGATGAGCACTGGGTGTTGTATGGAAACTAATTTGTCAATAAATTTCATATAAAAAAAATAAAATAAAATGTTTCTCAAGGGGGCGCCTGGGTGGCTCAGTCAGTTAACAGCTTCTGACTCCAGGTTTCAGCTCAAGGTCATGACCTCATAGATTGTGAGGTCAAGTCCCACATCAGGCAGGGCTCTGTACTAACAGTGTGGAGCCTGCTTGGAATTTTCTCTCTTACTCTCTCTCTGCCCCTCCCCTGCTCGCTCTCTCTGTTTCTCTCTCAAAAATAAATAAATAAACTTAACATGTTTTAAAAAATGTTTCTCAAGTAGCTAGAACCAGTTCCAGAAATGCATTTAAAGTTTTATAAAAAGTTTCTAAGAAGTCACTAAAATTACTTCTGATTCTTTCTTTCTGGTAGTAAAGGAAAATGAATAGTCAGGTTTGTTGTTGTTGTTTTGTTTTGACCTCACCACAGTGCTATATTTTATTTTATTTTTTTAATGTTAATTTATTTTGAGAGAGAGCAAAGGGGAGGGGCAGAAAGAGAGAGAGAGAGAGAGCAAGAATTCCAAGCAGGCTCTGTGCCACCAGTGCAGAGCCAGATGCGGGGCTTGAACTCACAAACTGTGAGATCGTGACCTGAACCGAAACAAAGAGGTGGATGCTTAACTGACTGAACTACCCAGGCACACCCCTACCTTCTTTCTTTCTTTCTTTTTTTAAATGTCATAGTGCTGTATTTTAAAGTGAGAGAGAGAGGAAGGGAGGTTGTGGGATCATGAGGGAGGTCCTCAGATGATGCTCCAGTCTCCCCATGCCTTCTCTACCATTCCACCCAAAGTAATGAAAGCCAGAATTTAATTATAAATCCACAGATGACCATTTCCAGGGATGCAGTTACTTCTTGTTGGAAGATTCACTGCAATTTTCTTTTAATTACATAGGCAGCTGTTGGTGTTGGAGAAGCAAACAATGGTATTCCAAAACCAAATAAATAGGTTTTATGGGCAAGACACAGTAATACAAACATAATTTCTTGAAAGGGAATTAAATACATGAATGTAAAGCATTTGATGAGGTCAGCATTGCAACATGCTGAAAAAGGATCAATATCAAAATATCAAATTTTAATTTTAATATCAAAAGGACATTAAATCACAAAATTACTTTTTGTCACTTCGTATAATATTATTCTTTCTCTGTTATATAACCATTCAAGCAAGTAATTTTTAAAAATTACTTTAGTCCTCTATGAATTGTCAGTTTTAAATCCTTTATTATTTGGGGCCCTGGCTTATTTTTGGTCTTTTTCCTTCTGCTAAAATGTAAGAGGGCATTACCAATATTCACTGAGGATGACATCAGTATCATTTCTCATAACAACAAACCCTTTGTCTTTCACCAAATAAGCCAGGAGCCATCACATCCTTAATACTTTGTTTTCTTCCTTTCCTCTTTGACCACATCACCCTCCACCCTCTACTGGGCACCTCCCTCCTTGACTCTGTCCCCTATTCTCTTTGAAAGCAAGAACTTCATCTCGTTTCTTATTTTATTTCCAAACCTACTGCAGTGTTTTTGGTTGAATTAAAGTATTTTCTAAAGGTGCACAGATGGCATCTCCTGAGTACCAATGAATCAAAATTCCAGAATGAAATTCCACTAAGATTTATAGGCAGGATAAAACAACTTCTAAAATCTCATTAAACAGAACATCAGTTGACTCAAATCTTTACCACTGCTTCACAGATAGGCTTGTGCTGATCCTTGAGGAATTGTGGCATTGGAAAGTTCTCAGAGATCATCTAGACAAGGGTTCTTATTTTGGATAGAAGGAATGATGTCAGGAGGAGAGATAATGACTTGTCCAAGGTCACATAGCTAGTTTTATACCACAAAAGTCCATTCAAATTTTTTCCACTGTCTAACTATGAAGGAGATTGATATTGAGTAGGTGCATCAGCACATAAGGAGCAAAATGGAAGTAAGTAGAGTATTTCTAGATACGCCACAATTGATTTTCACTCCTGCTTTGACAGGGAGATGGATGTGATGGTGTGTCTGATTGCAGTTACTGTTTAAGAAGGTGATGGACTAACCAACATCGGTTTTAGCAAAGGATAGAGAAAGTGACCGTCCTTCAGTCTAGCTCCACATGCTGATCTTAAATATTAACCACAAAATGCTCAAGCTCAAGGGCATGAGCACCAGATACTCAGTGTAACACTGACAGCTTTCAGGAATGCAGGTCCAAAAAGAGGCCCAGGAAATATCCAGGAAGCAAATGATCCTGAAGTTCTATAATTTCTTTGTGAAGCTAAAATGCAATCTAAAAATATTTTTCTGTTTCTTTAGTCTCATAAACCATATTTATATGGCCATTAACTTTTGTGTATTGAAACAAAATTTAATGTTTCACATGCCTGAGTTTTTATGCCTCTTTCTTTAAATACATAAAAGCTTCATAAAGCTTTGGCTCTTAAAACAAGATCAAAGTACATCCCAATATTTAAAGCATTATGTTTAGATCTATTGCCACAGTAGGATAAAAAGGGAAAAGAAATATCAATGTAAATAAAGAAAGTACCTGAGCAATATAAAAACTAAGTTACTGTGTTGGGTTCTATTTTGTGCTTACGTGTGCTCTTTCCCTTCCCTTAGATCAATTAAACATTTGCCTGACCTATTTCATATAGCAATTTCCCCCCTTTGCCAAGGAAAGTTAGTTACAGCTAATGCTAAGAAAAATATGGTTGGTTACTTATTGGAACCACAATACCAGTTTGCCATTTTAATACATCACTTGTCCATGTATTGAAGAGCTTTAATTAGATTTTCTTTTATGAAGACGTCTTTCTTTACACTAAAAGAAATAGCTAATATTTATGAAGACAACTCTTTATTTACAAAATCAAACTGAACTTTGCCGTAACTTAGCATAATCAAACATGTAGTTCCTCTTTCCCTGAAGGATTTTTACCAACGTCTTTTTCCTTTCATGTTCAAAGGCCAAGAGCCATTGCCTTTACCATAAAAAGCTATCCATTGGGGCGCCTGGGTGGCGCAGTCGGTTAAGTGTCCGACTTCAGCCAGGTCACGATCTCTCGGTCCGTGAGTTCGAGCCCCGCGTCGGGCTCTGGGCTGATGGCTCAGAGCCTGGAGGCTGTTTCCGATTCTGTGTCTCCCTCTCTCTCTGCCCCTCCCCCGTTCATGCTCTGTCTCTCTCTGTCCCAAAAATAAATAAACGTTGAAAAAAAAAATTAAAAAAAAAAAAGCTATCCATAATGTCTTCATATATCATTCGAATTAGGTGCTGCCATGTTTTTCTTGGAGATTAATATCTTTCCCATATCCCTAGGCAGTTCCAACCTTCAGAAATTCATTCACAAACTCACATAAATCACATATGATTACATTTCTTCTTATCTTTTCTCTTGGGAAAAATAAGAATTTCACTGTGGGCCAGATAATGGGCAAAGGTCAGTCAGAGCCCACTTCAGAGCTTCACACGCTTTAGAAGAGACTGGTAAGTGACTTGGGGAGAAGGTGCAGGGAGGGCTGGGTGATCACCACATTTGGCCTACTCCCCCTCAATCTCCTTGGAAATGTTGCAGCCCGTGAAATGAGCTGTTAGTTCTAGGATTGCCTCTATTCCTGTTGGGTAGCTGAGCAACAGGATCTTAGCCACACCTTGGGGCTCGGATGTGGGACGGGTGCTGGGCAATGGCACTTCCTAGCTACGTGCAGTCTCCTATACCTGCTCATCTACAGTCAGATGAAAAACCGACTTCTTTACTCGCTGGGGGGGGGGGGTGCTACAATCAGAGAACTACTTTGTTTCAATGCTTTCCATGGCCCTTGATAAATAAGGAGGCTCAGAGGCCAATACACTTGTTTCATGTTTCATGCGGTCTCTTTGAAAGTCTTTTACATTCTGGTTTTTGTCATTACATCAAAAAAAAAAAAATCTGTTCCTCTTTCCTGTGGGGAAGAGCAGGATCAACAAGCAGGAAAAGGCTCCTGTGGGTCTGCACTTCTTAAATGAACACGTGTGGGATGTGACTACCTTTCTGCCCCCGCCCCTTACTCTTTCTGCAACTAAGTAAATACAGAGTGTGAATCTTTCCATAACTTTAGCAACCATGAAACTCAGAAATCGTTTATCTTACTTCACTTTGTAGTTGCTGTCCCACAAGACAGCACGACCTTTACCCACATCTTCATCAGCTCAGAGTCTCCTCTCTGGGGCATCACAACAGAGTTAACCTTTCTATAAACATCTATTGCTTTAAAATTTTGTACCTCTGATTTCATCAGGATCCTGGCAGGAAATAGATACACTCAAAAGGGGCTAAATGAAAATAATTTAACTGAGAAACATTTTACTATGTAGGTTAAGCTGGTTCACAAAGCACCCAGGAATTAGCAATGGAGAGAACCAGTGCCACTCCTGGGTCTTAATGGATAAGAGAAGGAAACAGTGGCACCAGATCCCAGTGAGAGATAGAGTTTTGGAAGACCCCAGGAAGGAGGTTTACCAAAGAAGAATGCAGTCACTCGGGCTAGAAGTTGGGGTGTGGTGGGGACGGTCCTCTGGTTCCTACTAATGCCTGCCTTGTGCTAAATCCCAAAGAACCCAGAAGACAAAGACTTCTGGATTATGTCTAACTATGGAAAGCAGCCTTTGGGGGCCGAAGGTGTTTCCCCTGACCCACCAATTATCCCACGACTCCTTTCTAGGACTTTGCATTCTTCATCTCCTGATGGGGAGGCCCGTCTTCCATGATGGCACCTTTTGCTGGGCTCTGTAAATGCTGTTGTCTCCAGGTGCACATTCAGGTCTCCCCACTGTTGCATGTCCCTGGCTGCCTCATTACCTGCTTTTGGCTTTCTTGAACCTACTCTGTGTAGAGTCCCTTCATTCACACTGTTCTGATGAAAACTTCCATTCCTTTGCAAACATCAAGCATATGATTTGCTAGTTCTATCAGATGCGAAAGGCTGATGGGAAAGGGGAAAAAGTTGTGTATCTCATTTTATCTCTCAAAACACTTTTTTTCTCTTTGCTTAAAAAACAAGTACACTGAATTTAAACTATTTTACAGAAATGAATGCAGTCTTTATGATAAGAGATTCTGTTTACCACCTTAACCCTTATCACAGCACCTAGTCTGTGGTAGGTATGCAGAAATAAATATAGTGCCATTCAAACACTGCTATTTTCAGATCAATTCTAATAACAATGTAAGAAGAATACTAATTAAATATGCCAAGAACTTAAAGCTTCATGACAATCTCATGAAATAGATACCATTACCATTATCATGATTTTATGCATGAAGAAACTGGGACGCAGAATAGTTGAATAACTTAGCCAAGGTCACACAGTGAGGAGATGATTACACGTGGTTTTGACCAACACTCTGTCCTCAAAGCACCCAACCTTAGCATAAGTTCATACTGTCTTGTTATACATGAAACTCTCGGCAATATCACATTATGAAAATCAAGATGGTAAGTCTCTGGGATCCAAGTTCAAAGGCGAACAAACGGGAGACGACACACCTGCTCTTCACTGAGCTGGATGACATCATACTTGCTCACACAGACTGTGATAGAGGGAAGGCATTTCTACAGCTGGCCAACCCAAGATAGTTTTTAGGTGTATGGTGGATCCACAGCTTGGATTTCTATGAAACGTGTTGAGGAGTGTCATGTGGCAGGGTGGGAGGGTGGCAGATGGCAAGTTTTCCTTCTCACTTGTTTTAGATTCTTCAATCTTCCAGAGAATGTGAAAGAGCATAACTATATTCAGAAATACTCTCAACAAGTCAACAAATAAACTAACCACATGAGGGGTGGAGTGGAGAGGCTTGCCTCAATCTGGCGATGCTTTAGTTTCCAGAAGCCCACATTTGTTAAACATGGAGAGTCTCAAAAAGCAGAACTGCTGATCATGAACATTTGACACTAAGATTGCTTTGGCAAAGCACCATGTTGCCAACCTCATACTCAATGAGGACTCTTTTTCTCAGCTCATTTTCTAAAAACAAGTGCTTTCTGGCTCTGCTTCATATTTGTAAAGACACAAACCACACAAAAACATGATATTCTAAATTTTGAAGCCCCTTTTCTCAAAGTGTGGCAGGGGGCTTGCTGCAGGGGCATTTCTTGGAAGCTTGTGGAAATGCAGAGTCCTGGGCTTTCCTCTTCTTTGTTAAAGCAGAATTTTAATTTTTTTTAACATTTATTCATTTTTGAGAGACTGAGAGAACAGAGTGTGAGTGGGGGAGGGGCAGAGAGAGAGGGAGACAGAATCCGAAGCAGGCTCCAGGCTCTGAGCTGTCAGCACAGAGCCTGACGTGTGGCTCAAACTCACAGACTGCAAGATCATGACCTGAGCTGAAGTCAGGCATTCAACCAACTGAGCCATCCAGGCGCCCCAAAGCAGAATTCTAAAGCAGAATTTAAAGCATTTTAACAAGACTCTCTGGTGATTTCTGTACACATTAAAGTTTGAGAATCACTTTTGAAGAGAGTACTGTTGGCAATTATGTTCACAGAGGCTCAGCTCCTAAGCCAGCCCTCTTCCCTCTGCACCCAGAATGTGTGAATCAGCCACTGTCCTTTTTACTGTCCCCTAAGCATGCCCACTTGTCTTTGGAAGGCATGCTTGTAACAACTGAGTCAGGTATCCCTTCCCCTCTTCTACCAAGAAAACTCCTAACCTACTCTTCAAGTAACATTTTGCATGTCACTTGACCTCTGTGTCCCTTTAAATAAAAACTAACCTTCCCGTTTCTCTTCCCCTAGGCCCATTCTGCAGAGGCAGTCACTGCTAACAATTTTTTTTGAATCTTTTCTGAAATTTCTTATGTATATCCAAGCATCTGAAATAGATGTTTTATATCTTTTTTTCCCAGAAACAACATCATGTTATCTGTTGATGTATATCTTGTTTGATTTACATAATTTATCTCAAAATTTTTTCCTTGTTATTATGGAAAGAGTACTGTGGTATGCATATAGAGGGATACACCAAAAATCTATTTAACCAGTCTTCAAATGTTAAGCTCCTAGGTTCTTTCTAGTTTTTTGGTTTCTCTTGTTTTGCTTTGTGGTTGTTTTAAACAATGCTGGTGTCAGCATCACTTTTCAAACATTTTCCCCACTTGGACAAGTTTTTCTGTGGGATATCTTCTTAGGAAATGGCTCTGCTGAGTGGAAGGGCGCGGGTCTTTTAACTTTGGTAGATATTGCCTGACTTCCCACCTTTTCACATTCCAGCAACAGCGTAAGATATCTGTTGCCCACACCTCTGCCATCATCAGGAATTAGCAAGCTTTTTTCTTTGTTAACCGGGAAGTGAAATCTAGCCCAAGTCTTGACTTCCCCTGGGGGTTTCCCAAAGGAGTTTATTAGGAGAAGCACAGACGTGTGGACGAGAGAAGGTGCATTCTAAGAAGAGGAGATATCATGTACAGACAGGTGTAAGGTTGGGTCTGTGGAAGCAGCTAGAGTTTGGACAGGTTGGCCAGGTGCCAGACAACCCAGGTCCCGGAACACCCACTCCAGAAGGAAAGATGGAACCACGTTCACAAGAAAACCAGGAGATGACCAAATATTGTCCTTTTGTTTTCACCAATTTGAGGGAGCCATTTATTTGCTATAAGGCTACTGACAATACTAATAGCATCCTCATAATTGGCTTATTTGCTCCAAAAACCACTTCAGACAAGGTGCATGTGTGTGAGAGGTTGACTAATTGTCAGGAGGATGTATTTTGTAAATCTGGAGACCAAAATATTTCTTCTGATGTCCTGATTTTGCTGACAGATAAAAAGTTTTCTCTAACGTTTTCACTAGAAACTGCACATTTGAAACCAAAACACTCTTTCTATATCACTGCCATGTTCCCTTCTCCCAATCTCAGATAATCACAATGATATTCTTTAGGAAATTTCATATGGAAGATTGATACCTGTACTATTTTTCTTTGCACTCCAAAATGAGAGAATCCCAAAAGAATACTGATAACTCTTCTAGATATCCTATTTCACAATTTCACTTAGTGGGCATAAAAATTGAGTATAATGTCACTTTATCAGAGAACTATAATTTCATTTAAAAAATAAAAATGATGAGGTTTTTGCAAACCAGCTTATTTAACAGACAAATTCCGGATTCTGAGACATATGTGACTAATGATGCATTTCAGGATAAATTATTAAAACAGTAACATTAAGAGTGACTTATTTTCCTTTAAATGCAGTGGACACATGAAACAGGTCTATTACCCAAATCATCTTGGATCTAGTTGATATGCGGATGACTACATCCCAGAGTTAATCTCATTTACAAAAATGTTAGAATTAGAAAAAAATCTGAGGAATTACTTAATTTAGTCTCTCGGTTGTCAAAGAATTTACCTTGACTTGGTAGAAATTTGGTTTTTTGTTTAGGTCCAAATTGTTTTTCAAGATAAATTAAATCAAGTGTAATTTCAAATTTCTTTTCCACCGAACATACTTTTCCTCTTAATAGTTGTTTCTTCTACTCTGAAGAAAAAGTTTCTACACTTATGAGGCTTTTCAAATCTCTCAAAGGATTATTTATCCTGATAATATATATATTTTAAGAACAGGGGCTGACATTAAAAAAAATATATAAAAATGCTGTACACATGGCTGGCTAGTTATCTTAGGGGCATTTTTTAAAGTATCTTTAGGGGCAAGGGAAGAGTAGGTAATTGTCCATTTGTGGCTAGCCTTGTCCCACCTCTTCACCAGTTCTTGACTCAGTTCTTTGAACATCAGTCCTTGAATCCAGCAACTTTGAGTTCCAGAGTCTGTACTTATATTAATGCCTAGTTGTTCAAACGAGATTTAGAGGACTCCTTGCAACAGCCTGATACATTTGGGAGTGTTCAATGCCAAATATCATAAAGTATTGTTTTCTGAACGCTTTTAATATGTGAAAGACCCTGCTTAATATACATTATCCCTTCTAAATTCTTACCAGGGGGTAGGATGGTTCTCACTTGGGAGCTGAAGAAACAGATTTTCAGAGAGCTTAAATAAATTGCCTGTCATCATAAAGCTAATAAGTGGTAAGGAACGGGATGGATTGGCAACTTGCACCCCTAACTGTACTGAGATAGGATGTAGGTTGAACATTTCCACTCTCAACAGAGGACTGTAATATTGAGCTGAGTCACAGCTGCAAAAAAAAAAAAATATGGCATTCACATATACTACGAAGTTTTTTTGGAATTTACTGTATTTAATATGTGTTTAAGTTATCTTCTATTATTGAATACTTTTTTTTTCTGAATATTCTAAAATGGTATACATGTGGTGACTACATTTATAGTGGTGAGCGTTTAGTACTGTATGGAATTGTTGAATCACTATGTTGTACACCTGAAACTAATAGAACATGCTAGGTCAACTTCACAAATAAAAATAAAATAAAATGGAATAAAAGATCTTTCAAGTTCTTTCTGGGTATTTACTTTAAGATCAGATAAAAGTTGGAATTGCCTGTGTGATTCTGTTGTTGGGAAACTAGTATTTTAAGGGAAGAATTTATACTTGATGTAGGAAATAATTTTTCACTTTGTCAGTCTGAGAAATCTCTATATCAAACCCAAAAGATCTTCTTAAGGTAAATAAAGAAAGCATGAATGATTGAGTTGTAAAGAGCTCCAAATACACTACAGCCTTACATGAACCTACCTCTGCCTTTTGGAAGGAAGACTTTCTCTTTTAGATCTCATTTGCAAGTTCCTATTTAACTGGCTGGGGCGAATAGTGTTATGTAAAGTATGAAATATAAAGGAACTAGATAGCAATGATAATTATTCAATATCCACTCACCAAATATTTACTGAGACTCAGTATATGCTTAGTGCTCTGCCATATACAGAGGCACAGCAGTGAGAAGAGATGGTCTGTTGTTATAGCTCCACTTTTTCTCGTGAAGACCGAGCAAATGGCTGGGTCAGTGCAGTAACTCTGCTAAAACTCAAGTTTAGGTTAAATTGAATTAAATGTCATCTCTTAAAAAGGGGAATAACCCCATCCTTTTGGAGATTTTGAGAGCATTAAGTGACATAATAAATGTTACCATTGCTTGTATAATAAATGGTGTGTTGAGGGGAGCATGGGTGGCTCAGTTGGTTAAGCATCTGACATTGGCTCAGGCCATGATCTCACGGTTTGTGGGTTCAAGCCCCGCATTGGGCTCTGTGCTGACAGCTCAGAGCCTGGAGCCTGCTTTGGATTCTGTATCTCCCTCTCTCTCTGCCACTCCCCCACTCGTGCTCTGTCTCTCTGTCTCAAAAATAAACATTTAATTAAATTAAAAAAAATTAATGATGTGTTGAAGTCATTCCATAAGTACTTTAGTAAAACATATAAAAATAATTAATTAAGTATATTTACAAATAAATGTATGATAAGTCCGGGAAAATGTATTAATCCTAGCAACTAAAGCAAAGAATTGGTAACACATATCAGCCATTATGCTCTCTGAATTACTCTAGAGGAGGAAGACTCTTGAAATAAGTCTTTATCAAAAAACACTTAGAAGTTATATTCGCCAGTGTGTTCAAATTACATACACTAGTGAGTCTTGCTGTATGGAAGAGTGGGAACAGAAGTAGATTTGGCATCTGAAGATCTTGAGTTTTATTTTCTTATCTGTAAAATGATAATGGTGGTGGGACCTACCTTATAGGGTTGCTGTGGGTTTCAGAAAGGATTATGTCTATAAAATTACATGGAAATACAAATGTAATCATTCAAATATAAGCTATTATTTTTGATTAATCAACATATAGCTACCTGATACATTTTTTATATCCAGGTTTTAGATTAAGTCCCTTAATTCACAAATATCCTGGGACACAATCTGAATTTATAGTACAGTGTCCTGAAAAGACTTTCTAACACTTGGGAAAAAATATGTGTTTATGCATGCGTGTGTGTGTGTGTGTGTGTGTGTGTGTGTGTGGTGTGGTGTGGCTTACCTGTTTTTACCATGCATATCAATTTCAGAAAATGTCTGGACTGAATGGCTGAACTGTTTGAGGCAGATATAATTTAAAATTCTGAGACTCTAGCATGCAAATGTGTAATCTGAAGGGCCAAGAGCTATTACTCAGTATGACTTTTAAAGACATATAAATGAAGTTAAGTTTCTGTTCCAGCCCCATGATTTTATGATTTTATGCTTATGTAATATGACCCCACCTGCCTTCCATGAAGGGAAGATGGTTCTAAACTGGAAACCCTTGATCTTCTAAGCTCTTTGATGAGTCTGGGATTTAAATCTGGAATAAGAGCTGCAGAAAGTTGGACTGCTGTGGACACTAGAAGAATGTGGAGATTTCAGAACATCTTGTGGGAAGGGCATGAGGCATAGAGATGGGAGAGAAAGAGGAGAAATGAGGGGAAGAACCCAAATCCGTATTGAAATCTATCAAACCCAAAGATGTTTGGTATAGAAAAATCTCTGGTAGAAACTCGTGACAAAAACAATCTAGGTCACTTTTTAAGCATGACGAGGTAGCATACATGGAACCAGGACTCCAGGGCACAGAGGGTGATGCTAGATTTTAAGTCCCTGAGAAGTTGAAGAAGAGTTTGGGACTTTCACACACTGTGGATCAGTAGGTATTTGAGCAAACTATACCTGGATTTTCAAGAGGGCAAAGAGGCCTCAGCTGACACATGGGTTACACAAGAGAGACATATATACCTATTTATTTTATTAAGTTTGAACCTGCCTGTTTCCAAAAGGAGAAATAATGCACTTATTGTACTACTTAGTATAATAGAACTTTACATAGGGGAGCTGACCTAGGCCAATGATTCTCAAACGTGGGGAGGGGATGGGGTGAGAAGGAGGAGGTGGGAGGGCAATTCTTCCCCCAGAGGAAATGTGTTGATATCTAGAAAAGAATTTTTTTTTTTTGAGTGACAGAGAGAGTATGCACAAGCAGGGAAGGGGGTAGTGGGAAAGGGGGGTGGAAGAAGAGAGAGAGAATCCCAAGCTGGCTCTCCACACTCAGTACAGATCCTGATGTGGGGTTCAATCCCACAACCCTGGGATCATGACCTGAGCCAAAATCAATAGTTGAATGCTCAATTGACTGAGCCACCAAGGAGCCCATAGAAATATTTTTGATTGTCACAATTAAGGGTTGCCGGTGATACCTTGTGGGCAGAGGACAGGGATGTTGTGCCATACTATATGATGTACAGAACAGACCCCACAACAAAGACTATCTGACCCCAACATCAATTGTGTGGAGCTGAGAAGCCCTGACGTGTGCCAACCTAATATTCTACAAATGAAAGATTGAACATCAGAGAGGGTCAGTGACAGGTGCCAAGTCACACAGTGAGCAAGAAGGACCTGTTTCCTGAAGAGACAGAGGAGATAGGTCCTTCACTGTTTTCCCACCACACCGTGCAACTTCTAAAAGCTAAAAATGGAATTGCTGGAAAATTAAGCTTCTTACGGACAAATTTAGGCTGAAGACGTACTAAATACTTGCATAAATCCTTAAAACAGATACCACTTACCTTGAGAAATCTGGGCCGCCAGAAAAATAGAGAATTCAGTTCTGTAATATACATTCGACTGTTGGTAGTAAAAACTATTTTCATGATATTTAACCAAAGTACTGCCCAGCATCGTGGTTCTCAAACTTCAGCATCCTTCACAGTCACCCGGAGGGCTGCGGCCCCCCCTCCCTGAGACTCTGCATTTCTAACGAGCTCCCACGTATGCCTGTGCTGCTGCTGCTCAGAAGACTGCACTTTGAGAACCGCTGGCCCAGCATTCGGTAGGTCCTCAATCAAGGTTGGCTTAATACTGTAGGTATTTAAAAATATAATCTCACTAAAAATATGATCTCATTTTGGCACAGATTAATGAATAACGTTAATTCACACTTAGAGGAAAATAATCTACAGATGGCAGAACCCAAACTAACTTTAGACCTCATTTAACTCATCTCTTCTACTTTAGAAATGAAGAAATTAATATAAGTTATTTAAGCTTCATTAACAGAAAAAAGAATCTGTTAGAAAATAGCCAATAAAAGCAGTCTTAAATAAAAATCATTCATAGACGTCTGAATGCTGGCAGTGTTATCTTAAAGATATATGAACTCAACGATTGTAAGTATGACTAAATATGCATGCATTATTTTTAATGTTTTGTTTGTGAGGAATATTCTAAGCACCAAACTTGAGTCAAACCTGGTCTGATGGGGTTCTTTTATGCCAAGCTAAGTCTATGGGGAAAATGCCTATTGACATCAGTAATATAAAATCAGGCCCTGAGGGGCCATAACTGTCTCTTCAAATTATTTGGGAAAACATGTCCATGTTTAATCAATTAAATATAGCATAAAATGATAAGCAACATAATCCCATTTTAGAGCATCAATGTGCTACTGTTAATCATGATTAATGAAGTGAAAGGTGCCCTGCAGGAAATTCATTTTAGTGACATTCATTTTCATTCCTTTAATTCAAGAAAATTAATGCCAGAAATTTCAGATACTTAAAAACTACCTGTTTGCCTAGTGACTGTGCTGTCATTAACCCACCCCATGCCAGTCCTCGCTTAACGGAGCTGAAGATTCAGGTTCTCATTCACCTCTTTAACATCATGAGACACTTTACACAGCCTTTATTTTCCTAACTCATGACATCCTGTCCAAGACACTGAACTTCTCTTGCCAAGGGCATACAGGAAGCCAAATCTTCTCAAATGTGCCGTGTCTGTCTTCAACATTTTAAATACACACCTATCTTTTAAATTAGGTGCCATCTGTTATATCATGACCTCGGGTTGAATCTTATTAAAATTCCTTGCCAATATCACTTCGCTGCTGCAGTCTTCCCCTGCCACTTCTCCAGGCTTTTCTGCAGCATTCAATAAGAGCCTGTTATTTAACTAATTCCCATAGCAGGACACAGTGTGAGAGTCTCAAACAGAATCAACGCTATACAGTTTCTAATTTTACTCATAGAGTGAATAACTTTCCATGTCAAACCTGGGATCATGCCTCCAAGTCCCCGAGACACAGCGCAGTTTGAACCGGGGAAGCTAACCCAACATCATTCAGTGCTAGTATCAAATGGCGCTTTTACTGCAGGATTCACCTTGGAACTAAGTAGACGGGATTTATTATTTGTTGAAGTCACATAACTGCCAGGTTCTGCAGGCTTCCTTCTTATATTATCACAAACAATCACAGCCGAAGACAAATACAGGAAAACATAGAGCTTATTTACAAGGGAAGCAAATTTGCCATCAGACAAGGGCAACATAACAGCCGAGAACTGCAGTAAATCTCTTAGAGCTAATAGCGCTCTCCTGTAACACCTCCCAGCAAATGGATTGTACTCAGAGTTTAAACAGCCAAATCAACATTCATTCCTCGATGGCTAGAGATGATGCTTCATAAGCAAATCCTAATTTATGATTCATTTGCTCTTTAAGGGTCTCAAAGCTAGGATTGCTTCAAGACTTCCTATGCTCATTCAAGCATGCTGACAAAACTGGCATCCCTTAGTAATTTCTCTCTGCACCTCTCAGCATGGCTGACAGGCATCTGCCAACACTATAGCATATAAACCACTGAATCATGCAAAAATATTTACCCCCAAAAGATGTAGTAAAAGCTCAGCTTCCTCCAGCTTCCATAGCCCCTGAAGTGTTAATCTGAAAGAACAGTTCCATGAGTTTTCACAGGCCAGCAGTCTGTCTCCTACACTTGACCTAGACAGCCTTACATAACGAAGCGTCGGGGCTGGGGAGCTCGCTGAATGTCATCACCAGCAAGAGTAAGAAGTATTGGCAGCAGCAGGCAGGCGGGCAGGCTGGGAGTTTGCATGGGAATCATGAAATCTTGTCTTTCTCTTTTGAAATGTTTTGGAAGGAGAGTTAAGAATAGCTCCGAAACTGGTCTTGTTGTTTTTGTGGGAAGAATGACCAGAAGCATAAAAGCTGCATTTTCCAGTGAGTGCAGGACACCTCTTTTGGTGTTTGCAATAAACCTAACAGAATGAACTGCTATCTAAAAGTACTGTGCCATGACACCTAAAATGAAGGGAATGGGAAAGCAAAGTAATGGCTCAAAGGCTGCTACCGAGAGCTTTTGTCTACCTTTAACTCATTGTGGTGAGTATAGGGGAATATGTGTATAGATCATAGGAGTAAGAGTTGGAGGTTGGAGGTTTGTAGGATAACTAAAAGATTTGTAAGGAGTGTTTATGTTCCTTGAAGATAGTTTTGCAAGCAAGACAATAGCATCTTTAATCTTGTTTTATAAAATTCAGAAGGGGGTGGGTTAAATTGGTTGTGCTTAATGCATTTCAATTTCAGGTATTTTCATGAAAGTAATAGGAAAATCAGGTACCTCTCTGTGGTGGTTTGCAGATAACTGTCAGATGTGTTAATTACCTCCATTGTTGGTACTAAGAAGATAGGAATTTCAGCATTCAGGTTTTGTATACAATGAATCTTTTTTTAGACTTTGAAAGCGATTTCTCAGAATGGGGCAAGAAGATCACTGTGCTTTTAAGTAAGCTGTGTTAGGCTCACTCCTAGATATCTGGAGGATACTTTTAGGCAGCAAATTAAAAACAATGTACTCTCCATCTAATTTTCATTCAATTATCTCAAGCGTGTGCAATACAAGTTACGTTTTTAAGAGCAAGAAATTATAAAACCAGTCTTATATTCTGATCCTGAGTACAATGATATGATACTATTAATATAAGATGATAGTATATTGTTTAATTATATATAAAATTGTGGTTTGATATGGGATATGGGCTAAGATATAATTTCCGAGGCAACAGAAATAGAGAAGCCATGCATCATTTAAAAATAATATTAATGTGCTGCTTTTAGCTGGGAAACTTATCTGCTAATGCATCACACTGAGAATAGAGCAGGGAAATAAGAGAATTTTAGGTCTACGAAACAACACAGTGATCTAATTCCACCCCGTTATTTAACCCTTAAGGACACTGAGATAGAAGTTAAATGATGTGCTTAAGGTGGCTCAGAAGAAGAGGTGAGTGGAAAGTGGTTTTCCTGATCCTCACTGGTATTTTGTCTACCATATTATAGTGAATAATTGTCCTTTAGTACTGGTGTAAAGGCCTGATGTAAAATGATTTTTTTAATTATAGAAATGACAGAAAACAAAGTGGAGTAGCACTAAATACCTGCTTTATAGATAACAGTAGTCTGATTTTAGAAAAATCAATCCCCTCAGTGGATGGAATGAGAAATTTCATTCAATTATTTCTCACAAGTGTAATGAACATATTAAAACAACATTTAATTAAACTTTCAAATTATGAAATAGTATTCTGAACATTTGGCAATGGACACTACATTGGTAGTTCAGATCTTTTTATTTTGTTAATGTCGATCGTGAAGCTAGACTTAGCTCTCTTTTGGAGAGCTAATGTACATGAAATAAACAACCCATAGAAAGCAAAGAATTGGAAAATAGAATGTTTTAAAAAAATAATTTGTCTTCTTACTTTCAAGTACAATGAGCTCTTATAGTCAGGCAGGTTTTTTTTTTTTTTTTCATCCTTGCATCCCTGACCCCAGCACGGTGCTTCCTGGAAACCTCAATAAATGTTTACTAAATGAATAAATGGAAGGGTGAAATGCATTCATGATGATCCATATGTGAGAGTTGCATATGTTACTGCCAGGTAGAGTCCCTTGGAGTCATTTTAAAGAATGTATAAAAATGATTTATGAGTATATCAGCTTAATAGTCACCAAAGTAAACAAATGCTTCTGAAATACTTGTTTGGAAACTGTTCTTATTAAAAAAAAAATAGCATTCCCCTTACAATCTAATTGGATCAGCCTGGTATAGGTTTGACAGCTCCTAAGAGATAATTCAACTTTCACCAGGTTAACCAAATAGAGGATTTTTCTCAAGTGATATTAAGTTAAGTGACCTTAAGGTGAGACTTCGCAGTCCTGGGAAAACCCATGGTCTTCCTTCCTCTTAACCATCCTTAGCATGTGGACTTCATCCTCTGATTTGTTACCTTGTGGTCTCAAAATGGCTGCCACTGCTCCAGCATCCAGGGTGTATTCCAGCCAGGAGGACAGGAAATGCAAAGGGCAAAAGGCAAACTCCAGCTGAATCAGCTCTTTCTCCAAGAGATTTCCCTATTGCCTAGAGATTGTGGCTTATGTTTTATGGGTCATAACTGTGAGAAATGGCACCCTTCCTGGTGAGGAGTCTGGAATAATTGTTTTTAGCTGAGTGCATTCCTCTCCCAATAGAGCTGGGGTTCTGTTCTTAAGGCAAATGAGGTTGCTTTCCCAGTATCCATTCTCCCTTAGCATATACTTTTGGTAATTCTGGTAAAATTCTAAAGCATTCAGCATGATCATTTAGTCTAAGTTGATTTATCTTCCAGAAGAAGCAAAAAGTTTCTCATTTTATGTCTAGATGTACAGAAAAAAATTATCCTACTTTTGCAATAGAACATTACTTGGGTAGCAATGGGTTTATAATTACACTAAGGTCAAATGGATGCAAAGAGAAAGCTGCAGATAAACTTTTCAGAATGAAAAAAGAAAATAATTCCTTGTGACATTTCATCCCATATTCACCCCACAAATAAGGTTGTCTGAAGTAGTTTCTTTCTGAAAAGATTCTGGCTATAGAAGAATAAATGGGCACTGGATTGAAATTTCTGCATTTATTAAGTAAAATGGTGTCTCACTAATTTGGAATAGAGGCTTTTACTTTGTTTTTTTTTTGTTTTGTTTTGTTTTGTTTTGTTTTCAGTTCTGCCTATTGTCTTGCTGGAATTAGCTAGGCTGAAAAGCATGTGGCTCTTCCTGCTGGGCCATGAAAGGGATGTTCCAATTAGGTCACAAAAAATGATTCTCTGAACCAGAAGCTGTTCTTTATATTGGGACAAGGAATAATACTGACATCTTTAAAAGGACCTGAAACAAGATGGCCCCTCGAACAAAAAATTTCACTTGAAACTTACAGAAAATTCCTGGGCAGATTGAATTAGAAACTCTCTGATTTTAGGGAGGAAATGATGGCATTCTTTTTTTTTTTAATGTTTATTTATTTTGAGGGGGAGAGAGAGACTAACTGTGAGCAGGGGAGGCACAGAGAGAGAGGGAGACACAGAATTGGAAGCAGGTTCCAGGCTCTGAGCTGTCAGCACAGAGCCTGTCGTGGGGCTCTAACTCATGAACCATGAGATCATGACCTGGGCCAGAGTTGGACGCTTAACTGAATGAGCCACCCAGTCAAACCAAAATGATGGCATTCTTAGTTTCTATTAAACTCAACTTTTATATGGGAGATAGCTGACTTCTGAACCCAAGTCACAATCACCTTGAAATAACCTATTCAGAAAAAAATGGAATACTGCTGTAGCCTCTACTATACTGAAAAGCCACATGGAACATCGTGTTCATTTCACTCTCTTAACAGGAGTAAATAGAGGAAATTCTTTGCAGAAAAGCAGACTATATCTAGCCTAACTGAAGATGGCAAATTAAAGTATATTTAGTACCTGGCAGGTATGAGTTTCACAAGTCACAAACTCAGGGGAGAGCAAAAGTGCAAATATCTTCATTTTCTTATAAATTAATTTCTAATGTCCCATTTTCTAATGGTAGAAAATTTAATCATTTCTAGGTCAGCTCAATTGCTTTAGTACTTTTTCAGTTATCTCGGGTTTAGCTTAGTGAGATTTTTGTCTTTGCCCTTCATATTAATTAGACTAACCCTAGCCTCAGCAACAATATACCCTCAAGTCTTGGTGGCTTAGCACAATTAGATTGTATTTCTTACTCATGAAAAGTTCTGTGTGGTTGTTCCTAGTTGGCAGGTGGCCTTCCATGTGATCATTTATGGATCCTGGATCCTTCTGTTTTGTGGCTCCTCTTGCCTCTAGGTACTTAAGTCAGCCAACAGATGGAGAAAGACATTGTGAGAATTATACCTACCTCTTCAGCCCAGAAATGACACACGATTGGCATTTATTTATTTATTTATTTATTTATTTATTTATTTAAAATATTTATTTATTTTTGAGAGAGAGGGGGAGTGAGAGAGAGAGGGAGGGGCAGAAAGAGAGGGATACAGAATCCGAAACAGGCTTCAAACTGTCAGTGCAAAGCCCAACGTGGGGCTTGAACTCACGAACGGTGAGATCACGACCTGAGCTAAGTTGGATACTCAACTGACTGGGCCACCCAGGTGTCCCCTGACTGCCTTATACTCAAATGGTGAGAAATGGTCATGTAGCTCCACCTAGATGCAATGGAAGGCTGAGAAACATTGTCCCTAGCTGGGCAGCCACTTCTCAAAAGCGAGCATAAGTTTTGTGGTCACCAAGCTACCTCTGTCTACCTTTCATCTCTGCAGTTAATCATGTAAATAATATATCATCTCTGGCCAATTATTATGTTTTGGGATTAGAGAACTGAGGATTGAATGGGTAGGAGGAGAGGATAGCTCTCCTGTGTTAATGACTGATCATATTTTGCACCTGAAAATGGGATCACATCCTTTTTTGCCTATCCAGAGATCAGAGAAACTTTAGTATAGATTTTCAAATTCTTACATTGTAGCACCTGGAATTCAGGTCCATGATTTTAGAATACCCCACATTACAGCAGTTCCATGCCATGAGAAACATGGCTGATCTATATGAACCTTGAAAGGTTGGTTTCTGAACTCATTCTGATCATATCATCCAGCAAATGCTTGGATATCACTTGGGTATTTCAGGCAGGATGGAGGAAGGCACAGGAAGAAAGGAGTTGAACCTTTTTATCAAAAAAGCAACATTTTCAGAAACTCTTCAGCAGACTTCCTCCTGGGTCTCATTGGCCAGAATTGTTAAATGCCCACTCATAGGAATAAGGGAGGAGGCTGGGAAAAATAGCTTTCAAGTTGGACCAATGGATGTTTCAAACAAAATTGGGGTTCTCTTCATAAGGAAAAAGGGGGAAGGGAATAACAATTGTCTGGCTCAACATTAATAGGCCAACTAATCGGCTTGTTTACATTTCCCAGAGGGCTTAGTGTCAGTGGTGTGTGTGCATGAGAGAGACAGGTTGATTGATACTGTGGTGTTGAGGATCAACCCCTAGGCAATCCAGAGACTGTTTTCATTTAAAATGGTTCTGCAACTTAGTGGCTAATGAACCAGGATGTTTGTAGATTGATCATTTTGCCTTTCCATATTTTTCAGTCTTGGATTCTCTTCTGAACTTGCTAGGGCATATTCAAAGTAGGTGTTCTATTTAAACTGGGAAGAAGCAACCTTTAAAAAAAGCTCTCTCTTCTCCTTCCCAGCTGCCTCTCTTCATTAAAGACACACACACACACACACACACACACACACACACACACTCCAGAATTTCTAAGTTTTTGAGTTAAAAGGAGAATCATCTAGTTCAGAGTATGTGTGTAGATGGGAGGATGAGAAAAGATGGGTGCCTGGAAGGAAGGAGGGGCCAAGTGTTCAGTAAGTTGCGCTTTTGGGTGTTTCCTTTTTTTCCAAGTTGGTTTCCCCCAAGTTGAGTCTAAGAATGTGCAAACCTTGTTCATTGTCCAATGCGTTAGATTATTTCTAATATAGCCCTAAAGGGCTGGCACCACTGCCCTGTCTTCTCTTTTCCAGGACCCCCATATTCTATTTCTCATCAGTCTCCACCGTAAAGGCATAGTAAAGCCATACTCAGGAATTCCCTTCTAGATCTATGAGCAATTAGACCAATTCAAAAGAAACAGTGGCGCCTGGGTGGCTCAGTTGGTTAAGCGTCTGACTTCGGCTTGGGTCATGATCTCACAGTCTGTCCCCACGTCAGGCTCTGTGCTGATAGCTCAGAGCCTGGAGCCTGCTTTGGATTCTGTGTTTCTGTCGCTCTCTGACCTTCACCTGCTCACACTCTGTCTCTCTCTCAAAAATAAATAACTTTGGGGCGCCTGGGTGGCGCAGTCGGTTAAGCGTCCGACTTCAGCCAGGTCACGATCTCGCGGTTCGTGAGTTCGAGCCCCGCATCGGGCTCTGGGCTGATGGCTCAGAGCCTGGAGCCTGTTTCCGATTCTGTGTCTCCCTCTCTCTCTGCTCCTCCCCCGTTCATGCTCTGTCTCTCTCTGTCCCAAAAATAAAATAAACGTTGAAAAAAAAAATTTAAAAAAAAAAACTTTAAAAAAAATTAAAAAAGAAAAAAGAAACAATTTACTTCCCACCCACTTATTTGGCCAACGTTCCAGTCTCATTGAATTGCTTGCAGATATGAGCAACCTTCATACTCTTTCCTGCCTCTGTGAATTCATGGAGACTGTTCTCTCCATTGGGATCACTCATCTCCGGTCACCCCAACAACCCCTGCCTTTGCCATCCCATCCTCACTCCTTCCCTGTCATCAGTGAAACCTGTTAGGTTTAGGTTTAAGGTTTTGTTTTTGTTTTTTGTTTTTAATAGCATTTCCTGATCCCTTCACCCCCCACTCAAATGGGAATTATTTTTGCTTGTTGAGATGTTACCATGACTCAGAAAGCCCTGGTGTGTTTATATTACACTTTCTTAAACATATTTGCTTTTATACCATCTTCCTCAAATAACTGGTTAACTATTTAAAAACCAAGACCGTGTTTTATTCATCTTTGAATTTCTCACACTTAAAATGGAGACTGTTTGGGACACAGTATGCATTCAATAGCTATTCCTTGCAATAAAAAAAAAAAAAACCGAGATTACTAAAACAATGAAGATCAACCCATCTACTTTAAGAAAGCCAAGCACACACAAATATGGATTTATTAAACACTAGGAATAATGACATATCCTATAAAAAGGTGCTTAATTTGTTAAGAAATGACCAAATTTTCATTGAAAATGTCATTTAATAGTTGTCTTTACATTCAGTTTTTCCACAAAAAATCTCTTTCTTTTTTTTTAAGTTTAATTATTTTTAAGGGAGAGTGAGTGAGCATGAGTGGAGGAGGGGCAGAGAGAAAGGAGACAGAGAATCCCAAGCAGGCTTCACACTGTCAGCACAGAGCCCGATGAGGGGCTTGAACTCACTAACTGCCAGATATGACTTGAGCTGAAATCAAGAGTGGGTCACTTAATGGACTAAGCCACCCAGGTGCCCTCCAGATCTATTTCTTTTAATTTTAAGTTTTTTTTAAATGTTTATTTATTTATTTTGAGAGAGAGGAGTAGAAAGAGAGGGAGAGAGAGAATCCCAAGCAGATTCTACACTCAGCTCAGAGCCTGACACAGGCCTCTATCTCACAACTGTGAGATAATGCATGATCTGAGCTGAAACTAAGGGTCAGACGCCTAACTGACTGAGCCACCCAGCTGCCTCCAAAAATCTATTTTTTAAAATAAGCAATATCTGTATTTCAAAAATCCAATTGTAAGCAATGGCTTGACTTTAAAAAAAATGATAATCTGGTTATTATAGCAGTTCTACTTTGTTCTCTACATATTTTGTTAAATCCACATGTTGGATATAAAAAATACTCCCTTCTTTTGAGAAACTAGACATTGGTAGACTATTTCAAAAAATTACAGAAATGTTACCTGTTATTAACAGAGTATAAACTTACTATTTTTTCCCTATATTACATGTTTTAGTTACCCCAAACTCTCACAGTTGGTCTATCATTTTATTCTCATAATATGCTTGTGATAGGTGTTAGATTTCACCACCTATCCTACCTACCTCTCCTTTTATTAAAAAAAGACAGAGAAAAAATGCCCACAACTCTTTCCAGATCTCACAGTTAGTTTGCTGACCCTTCTTTTCTAATTAAGTAATTCACTTTTGGAATTTATGTTTTCTTAGTGTGGGCCTCTGTTCTGCTCAGTGTGCTTGGTAAAATTTGTTGTGGATCTGCAAATCGAGCAGTCAACACACACACTTGGTGCCGTCCTTTATTGCTTCTGCAAAGTCCTCAGACAATTTTAGTCAGATTTCCAAATTACGCTATTGTATTTGGAGCCCAGCTTTAGAAACCCTGTCTTCAAACGGCAAGTGTGGGCCCCCTCATACATTCGGATGTGAAAAATCTGATACATGGAGCTCTAAACCAGCAGAGATCTCTCTGCTGAAGGCCAGAGTCTCCCTGGAGGTAGAGGATTAAGATACAGATGCTGAACTGGGTACCCAGACCCATTTGTTCCTTTCACCTCATCTCTTTTTCACCCCTCAACTTTTCCAGTTGGAGAAAGACTTGCCTGAGGCCACATACCTAGCTGTCTCTATGGCTTGGTCAACACACAGGTTTTCTTGACTAGGGTCACATAAGCGAAGAATCAAGTATCGAAATGAATAATAAAAGCCTGGTTTTGTTTTTGTAGATATAGCTGGATTATAAAAAATTCAAAGTGTATTCCATTTAGCAAAACCTCTAAACACGTTCTGCATAGTGACGTTATATATGCTAAGTCATCTTCTTGCCATTTTATAAATGGAGAAGTTGATGAGAATGTTGAACTAATGACAGATAAACGTGGATCATAATTTACATTTGTATGAATGTGCTTAATACTTGACAAAGCACATTCATGTATTTGATCTCCTAGAGACCTGGATCCTCACTGGATCCATGTGAGGTCTGCAAGGCCACCACTGACCTGAGTGAGGCCTCTACTGAGATGAGTCTGGGATGCATCCTGAGTCTTGGAGCTCCGCACACAATGCTCTGTGTGGCACTTCCTACTGTAGGAATCTACTAGCCAAGTGGAAGGCTACATGGGTGTGAGGTGAAAAGTGTGGGTGAGGAATGTCCAATCCTAACCCCAAACCTGCCACAGAGAATCTCTGTTACCATTCAGACCTCCATGTGGGCTTTTGGAGGAGAGAGGTTGAGGATTTCAGAGAGGGGCTCAGACTTGTGAAATCCAGTGATGAAAAGATCTTCAGAAATGCCAAGCTCTGTTATTACTCTGAGTAACAATTAGTCCCCAAATGATTTTTATTTTGGGGAAGAAAATCTCAGAAGTGATTAGTCAACTAGTTGCACAGCTGCAAATGTCTTCAGATTGGAAAACACTGCCCTCTTTTCAAAGGACAGGCAACAAGGTTCCAAATGCAAGCAAATTTTGCATATACAAAAAACTACTCCATCAGCAAGCTTAATTAGGTAGAAAAAAGTTTGCCTCTGATTCCATTATAAATCAACCAATCATAGGATTTGGAGGTTGGAAGAAACCCCAGTTTTGCTATTGCCCCACATGGCTAGCTTGGCAAATACAGAAGGCAGATAAAATTTTATTTTGATTAGCGCTCTAAAAGAAAAAAAAATATTTCTATTCTGGTACACAATGTATCTTTATTAATATGAGACATCTTTAAAAATGTAGTATATTAATAGTTTGATAGTTAATCTTTGAGCCCTAATGAATTATTAGTTTTCAATAAATAACATTTAATATATATTAATGAATACTAAAAACACATACTCTCTGTAATCCTGGTTCCCTAGCATTCAGGGCAAATTTTATAGGGGAAAAATGGCAATTATAATGCCTCTCTCATACGACTGCTGTAAATTTCAGTGGCAAAATACTTGTTAGTCACCGAGCCTGTGTTGAGTTAATAAAGTTCACTTCTATCTTTCTTGTTTCCCTCACATAAAGATGGCAATTTTGATCTCTGGTCAGCCAAAGGAAGACTATTTTTAGCCACTAACCCTTCAGATTAAACTAAATTGCAAAGCTTCTCTTTGGGCTTCTTTTTTTAAAGTTCATTTTTATTCTCACTTGTCTGTAACAGGAAAGGTGGGGCTGGGAGGGTCCCTTCTTCATAGAGAAACCTTGCGTTCAGTATGTGTGCTAATCAATGACCCACTGATGATTGCATTTTTAAAGTATCCTTGCTTCTGATGTACTTAGCCATTTGCTGTATTCACTCTAGCTATTGGCAAGGAATATTTATTGACTCCCCTACCCACACCTATCTTTTAGGACATACAGCTAAATCCTTTTGGAATGTTTATGGTCTGGGGAATATATGATGATATTATACTGTAGGATTGGTGCTGAGGGCTGGAAATTTTAAGCACTTTGGAATTCAAATAACAAGATCACTTCCTCTGGGGGTGTAAGATATCTTCTTGGGGAAAGTGGGATTTGGATAGAGAAGTGGAGGGGGTGGATTTCATAGAGAAGAGTATGAAGAGGGTGGAGTGGTTAATCCTTCTTGAAAGAAAAAGGGAAAGAGAGGAATATTCCAGAAAAAAGGAATAGGCCAGTTTATCTAGGGCCTGAGGGATTGTGCATTATCATGATTAATCACAGGAACAGTTGCCAAGCTTTCATTATAAAAATATTCTCTAGGAGAATTCATCAAGTTCTATTGCCTATTAATTTCTGTTGATGCATTTTATTTAGCATCTTCAATGACTGAAGACACTTTTTAAAAAAAGAAATGAAGGCAATAAGATGAAGCTCATTAGATAAATGATTTATGTGTGATATTTTAAAACTAAGCAATGTCTTTGCCCCAAGAAAATTATGAGTCTTTACTTTTAATATGTTTGCAGTATCCTTGGAGTGTCTAAATTTATGACTTAACATTTTTACTTAGTACATATCAGTAGATAGTGTTTTATCATCTTAAATTTACCATTTATCAAGAAATTATGAAACAAGGCAAGGTAATGCCGTGGCACATGTTTTGATTTGGAACTTTAAAAAATTTGGTTTACAGTCTTACTTATACCATTAAAATTCTCTTTTCTTGTATGACCTTGAATATATTTCCCATCTGTGAATCTGTGTAATCATGTACAAAATAACCGAGACTAAATTTAAATGCATTTGAATCCCTTCAAGTTTTAAAATTGTATATTTTATATATATATATATATATATATAAAATACACACATATAAATTTTAAAACTACAATACTCTTTTACTTTTATCTTTTTTAAAAACCACATTCATGAGAATAGAATTTGCAGAGTTCAAATGGTTTTTTTCCTAGGTAGCAAAAGAATTTTTCAAGGGCTACATAGCAGCTTTTAGCAGCTTACTGTCAAAACCAACATCCTAAAGAAACTTAACGACATAAAGCAAGATTTTAAAAGGTCTTTCTGCTCCTGGTTGGTGAGGCTTGTGAGGAATTCTGAAATGTGTGTAATTTAACATTCATTACAGCACTTCATGAGGCTCTAAAGTTCCAAAGTATATCTACCCATACACTTGACCTAAGTGACTTTTTTTCTAAAGTTTATTTATTTTTGAGAGAGAGACAGAGCGCGAGTAGGGGAGGGACAGAGAGAGAAGGAGACACAGAATCTGAAGCAGGCTCCAGCCTCTGAGCTGTCAGCACAGAGCCTGACACTGGACTCGAACTCAAGAGCAGTGAGATCATGACCTGAGCCAAAGTCGGCCGTTAAACCGACTGAGCCACCTGGTGCCCCTGACCTAAATGACTTTTTATGGAAGATAAGAATATATTCAAGCCTCACCACTGAAACTGGTGAGGGATGCCACCCTTATGAAGAATGGAAGGTGGAAAATATTCCATCTTGAGAATATATCCTCAGGAAGCCAACAACGAATGAGTGGTTGCCCCACTTATGAGTATAGCTAAGAGGTCCCTCTAGTAAAATAACTCTCTTTATCAATTTTCTAGCAAGAAGACTGAGCTCCTTCTCTTTGAGCCTGTGTGTGTTAGAGAGGATACTTGCTTGTATCAACAAGCACAGACCATTGATTGAACATTGCTAATGCATCTCTACCAAGAGAAGCCATGCAGGGATTATCAGAACCCCTGCAGGAAAGCCCATGACAGACTTCTGCATAGTTGTAGTTTCTTACAGCCCTGAGAAAATCTTTCAGATATTTTCATAAGCCTGGGTCCTATGTGGGCATGTAATTCTAGCTACACATAAATAAATAACATCAGTGCTAATAGTACATACACTTTGTGTTGTGAGGTAATTTTGTCCTAAATGCCTATTGCTATACATTTTTAATTCCCTTCAGAATAAATAGAAGCTTTTCTTTACAAAGTGGTTAATGAAAGATTAGGCCCTTTTCTTCTGGCTTTCTGTTTGGTGAAAACAAATGTGTACATCTTTTTAAAGTTTGAGAACATAGGACACCCTCTATTCCCCAAAGCAGATTTGAATTTTCTAGCTTTACTTTTTAATATTTAAAATGTTTAATGTTTATTTATTTAGAGAGAGAGAGAGAGCATGAGCCGGGGGGGTGGGGAGCAGAGAGAGAGGGAGACACAGAATCTGAAGCAGGCCCCAGGCTCTGAGCTGTCAGCATAGATCCCAACATGGGGCTCGAACTCATGAATCACGAGATCATGACTTGAGCCGAAGTCGGACACTAAACTGACTGAGCCACCCAGGTGTCCCTACTTTTTAATATTTAAAGGTTAGTATATTATATAAACCAAAATAAAACTATGATTATTAAAAACTATGATTCACAATAAACCTATATTACATGATTATTTGAAGTTTGCCATGGTATAGTGTAAAAATCACAGTAGGGGCACCTGGGTGTCTCCATTGGTTGAGTGATTCTTGATTTCAGTTCAGATCATAATCCCAGGGTCATGGGATAGAGCCCTGCATTGGGGTCCTTGCTGAACATGGAGTCTGCTTAAGATTCTCTCTCCCTCTGCCCCCTTTCCTTCTTTCTCTCTCTCTCTCTCTCTCTCTCTCTCTCTCTCTCAAAATAAAAAAATTAGTAAAACACAGGAAGACCTGGATTGAGACTCTGGTCCTATTAGTTAATAGTATGGTGACTTCTGCAACCTGCTCAAATTTTCTGAGCCTTTGCTCTCACCTATTAAATGGGGATGATAATTTGAAACCATAGGGTTGTAAAGTAAAATAATGAGATAATGTGTTTGGCACATAAAAGGTGCTCAAAAAATACTCCTCTTCTTCTCCACTAACCTCCTTAATCATGCTGAAAGTACAGGGCAGGAATTTGTGAACGCTTCACTGAAAAAGAAAAATCAAGAACTCATGATTTTATTTCTGGCCTTCTGTTTTTCTCACTTTATACATTTCCCTGAGTTATCTTGATCTATTTGTTGGCCACAATTACCACCTCTATGCTGATGGCCTCCATGTTTCTATTTGTGGTTCGAATCACTTTCCTATATGTCTATATGCCTTTTATACATGCCTCTGTTAAACTCACTTTAAAGTCTACATTTCCAAAATTGAGTTTAGTATCTCCCTCTTACCATTAAAAAATACAATAGCCATTAAACAATTGGCTTCTCTTGCTTTGTTTCCTATCAAGAGTGCCCAAGCTTGAAATCTGGGTTACAGCTTGGACTTTTCCCTAAATTCTTCACACCCAATCACTATGTCCCATCCCTTCTACTTCCAGAATATCTTTCAGATTCATCTACAACTCTCCACTCTTACCGTTACTACCCTGCTTCAGACCATCATCATCTATTACCTGAATTTTGGCAACAAACTTTCAGCTGGTCTCTCTGCTTATAGTCATGCTTCCCTCCAATCTGTTGCCCATAATGCAGACAGAAAGACCTTTCTAAATCTACTGCATATTGTGTCTCTTCCATTCTTAGAACACAGGCTTATCACCATTCTAATGCAGCTTACGTGATGTATCCTTAACATGCTTTATTCACAATGGGGTGCACTCTCTAGACCTCCTTGAGGACCCAAGCATTCATTACAGTGTTACAGCCAACTGCTCTCAGTTATGTCCCTCCTTGGGACTTCCCTCAGCTGAAGAAAGCTTACTTGTACAAGGTTAAACCCTTCCTAGGGCAGCCTGCTTCCAGTGACCGTTCCACTCATAGGTATGAAATTATTCCACCCCTGATCCCAGTCAGAGAAAACTCTAAAGATCCATCCCAATTTAAGAACTCCCTGTGGGATTGGCTGAAGATGTTGTTTTGATTATATTACAGCCCAACTTCTTCCCTGAACACAGAGACAGAAGTTGAGCAGTAGACTGCCTTCACTGCTTCATAGGTGTTGATATTGAAAGTTCTCCCAATAAACTTCCTGCATGAAAACCTCGACCTCTGAGTCTAGTTCCCAAAGAACCCAACCTTTGACACAAGGGTCTCTTATGGACTATTTAACATTTCAGCCTCTTCCCTTTGCATTCTGTCTTTTATCCAGTCTGACCTAATTTCAGTTCTTCAAATATGTAGTGCTATACCTTTAGTACTTGTCCTTTCCTCCAGGCTCTCTCTTCCCTCGTTCTTTGGGTCATTGCTTAAAGTGTCACTTCTTTCAGGAGGCTTTTCTGATGCAGATTCTAGTTAAGTGCATTCTCTTTATGTTTTCCCGGTGGTTCCTTCCTCTTAGCACTTACCACTACCATGTTGTGTTATTATAGCCCATGACCAAGTCTAGTCTATATTATTGATCAGCTATAGGCTCTGTAAGGAAAGGGAATTATGCACCATTGTATCCTCATTCATTTCACAGTGCTTGGCTTATGGTAGTCTCTTGGTACAGAGTACAGAGACTCTTTTGGTACAGAGTACCAGAATTCCCTCCACTGTTAGAAGTTATCATTAATAGTCTTAGAATTTATAAGTAGCCTATACACTGTTGACAATCTCTTATTTCTAAGTTGAAAACAGAAAATAATAATTCTAGTCAGAAGTTATCATTAATTTTCTTAGAATGTACAAGTAGCCTACATACTGTTGACAATCTCTTATTTCTAAATTGAAAACAGAAAATTATAACTTCTAATCTAGAATTTAATAATAACTTCACTATTATTAAATCTCTCATTGAGATAGGAGAAAAGAATATTGAAATCTGGTAGGTTCTTATAAAGCATGTTAGTAACAACAAGTTATTTTCTAAAGTTCCAATGTTATCCTTGTTTTTTAAATACTTGGGGACATTGCAGGTGTCAGTGGGAAATCTGCACATAATTATATATTTATTCCCAATGAAATATCAAAGAGATGAACTTGTAGTGAGACTATTACAGGGACCTAAAGGGAACCTGAGGGAAGCTGTGTCATAGGCCCACCTCTCACATAAGAACTTTGCTTAGGGTGTGGACTTGTTCATGAAAAGACATTGACCTTTCAATCTATACATTTGATTGTGAAGGTGTAAGAATTTGCTCTTAACCAACATTCCAGAATGTTCACATTTTAGACCCTTGTTAGAAACTGTAACATCAAACTCTGTATTTGTACTCTTATAAAAGTTCGAGAAGTTGAGTTTATAGAGGATACTTTGATGGCATGCAGTTCAGTCTTCTCAGTTTTCCTAGACCTCATTATTGCATAAACAGAGAGCTTTACTCTGAGGCGATATTGGTTTTTTAAAAGTCAACTACAGAAACTAGAAGCACACAGTGGTCACATTCTAGAGAGGTCCGCTGCAGGTTTCATTTGATCATGATCCTATCATTTTCACTGAGGTAGAATCCTAACAGGCTGTGGTTGAAAGCACTGCAGTGTCTGTTAGTAGTCTGACCAAACGGTTGCAGCTTAAAATCAAAGATCATCTAAATATGTATCTTTTGAACAGAAGAGAAGAAAAAAAATTCAGTGAAAATTGGCTTCAAATTCAAGTTTAGAAAGCATTTTAAACAAGATTATGTAAGTCAAACTAAAAATGCATGCAAATCACTACCTAAGTACTGACTATGAAACTTAGCACATTCATTGCTAAATTAGAAAGTAGTTGGACAATCCTTTCCTCTCTGGGGAGTGTGAAAACCTCTAGGCCCACGGCCAATAGACTGGAATGCCTGGTGAACTTCAGGCTGCCTGGACACTCACTGTTGTTACTGAAAGCCTATCACACGGCTCAGATCGAGCTCTGGCAGGTGAGATCTAGGGAAAAGGGAAGACCACGTGGCCAAGTTTGTCCATCTCAAAGGGCTTCTCTATCTTTGCCGAAACAGAGCATCTCCTTGTTTTTGGGAGGAAAAGAAAACTGTCTTAAGAATTCCTTATTACAAGAAAAAAGTTAGACTTTTTATAGATCTTTAAGAATATATGTGTGTATGTGTATATACATATAAATATACATATTTAGGTTTTTATTTAAATTCCAGTTAGTTAACATACAGTGTAATATTAGTTTCTGGTGACAATATAGTGATTTAACACTTCCATATAATACCTGGTGCTCATCACAACAAGTGTACTCCTTAATACCCTTGACTTATTTAGCTCATCCCCCCACCCACCTCCCCTCCGGTAACCATCAGTGTGTTCTCTAGAGTTAAGAGTCTGTTTCTTGGTTTGCTCCCCTCTCTCTTTGTCCCTATGCTTGCTTGTTATGTTTCTTAAATTCTACATTTAAAACAATTTTGTGCTTAGAGATTAAACATTTATCCTAGCTTTTGCATAAACCATCCAAGTTGGCTCAAAGAAAACACAAGACATCTTTAGATTTTTATCCAGACAAAGCCAAAAGCAAGTTGGCTTCAGGGCTCTATTGCAGGACTGATACCTCATATCCTCTTGGCTACACCTGCTATGAAGCCTCTGTTACTTTGTACCTACTTTGTACACGCTGCCTCTGCCTATTTGGGTGATGGCAGCCACAGCGGACACAGGGTGGTCACAAAACATTGAGGCCACTGTAAGGAATCTCTCTCTGTGTTCCCCACATCTGTTCTCAGAGGAAGTCCTGTGCTACAGGGGCAGGCAGGGTATTTAGTCTCCATGGGACAAACGTTGCCTCTTACAGCACTCTGACTTATTTTCATTCTAGATCTTGCCACTACCAGAAATTAGTTTGCTCATTTATCTGTTTAGCTTTTTCTCATGCCCCTCTCGCCTCCCCACCCCCACCCCACCTCGCTCAGCATACATGCACTAGAATGTGCTGGAAAATGGTGGATAGGGGTTGTTGCACGTGTTCAGTACCTGGTACATTCCAGACACAGGATTTTTATCTGCACTTTTAATTTTGGCACTAATATTTTATACATAGTTTTTAAAGCTCTTTCATGTTAGAAATGTTATTCTGAAACCTCAAGCAGCTTTAACTTGAATCTAGTGAAGGAAAGACAAACAAGTGAAATATTTCTTAGATCACAGTGCTCTACAAAGATCTAAATTATATTCAGCTACTTATTTTGAAAAATTGGATAAGGGGATAAGAAGATCCTTAGGAAAAACTAACTGTTCACTCTTTAAAATCCTTGTATTTTCTTACCACTTTTATTCTTTTTAAAAAGCATGTTATGGGAATGCAAGCTGGTGCAGCCACTCTGGAAAACAGTATGGGGGTTCCTCAAAAAACTAAAAATAGAACTACCCTACAACCCAGCAATTGCACTACTAGGCATTTATCCAAGGGATACAGGTGTGCTGTTTCAAATGGACACATGCACCCCCATGTTTATAGCAGCACTATCAACAATAGCCAAAGTATGGAAAGAGCCCACATGTCCCCCAATGGATGAATGGATAAAGAAAATGTGGTGTGTGTGTATATATATATATATATATATATATATATATATATATACACACACACACACACACACACACACACACACACACATACATACACACACAATGGAGTATTACTCGGCAATCAAAAAGAATGAAATCTTGCCATTTGCAACTACATGGATGGAACTGGAGGGTATTATGCTAAGTGAAATTAGTCAGAGAAAGACAAATATCATATGACTTCACTCATATGAGGATTTTAAGACACAGAACAGATGAACACAAGGGAAGGGAAGCAAAAATAATATAAAAACAGGGAGGGGGACAAAACATAAGAGACTCTTAAATATGGAGAACAAACTGAGAGTTACTGGAGGGGTCGTGGGAGGGGGGATGGGCTAAATGGGTAAGGGGCAGTAAGGAATCTACTCCTGAAATCATTGTTGCACTATATGCTAACTAATTTGGATGTAAATTTTAAAAAAATAAAAAATAAATAAAATAACATAAAGTGTTAAAACAACCATGCATTCCTAGCATAAAAAGCAAAAAATATATAAATAAATAAAAATTTTTAAAAAATTAAAAGGATGCTATAATCTTTCTGGAATTTTAAGGTACGCTCATATCTCCACATTTTTGTGGTTGCTATTTTTTTTTTAATGTTTATTTATTTCTGAGAGAGAGAGAGAGAGAGAGAGAAAGCAGGAGGAGGGGAGGGGCAGAGACAGAGGGAAACACAGAATTTGAAGCAGGCTCCAGGCTCAGAGCTGTCAGCACAAAGGCTGACATGGGACTTGAATTCACTAATCGAGAGATCATGACCCGAGCTGAAGTCGCACACTTAACCAACTGAGCCACCCAGGTGCCCCTGTGGCTGATGTTTTCCTATGTAGTTCTTCAAGTTGAGATGAGCTTAGTTTTGCTTTTCTTGCAGGAAAATACTTGAGTTATTTCCCTGCAGAATTTAAGACTGAGATTACCCAAAGCCATTTCTTCTCGTTAATTGCCCCATTGTGATCTAAAACATCTTTCTTTTCCCCTGCTGCTTTCAGAAACTTGACATCATCAGATAGTGAACCAAGAGTTACTGACAGCTGAGGCCAAATGATGACCTCAGCTTAATCTTGGCATCTTTGCAAGAAACAGACTCTAACTACTGTCTGACGAAGAAGTCAGAGAGACTACTGCCACCAAAAAGTCCTCCCTGTGGTCAGGAACCACAGGTCAGTAATCCCCATGAGCTCTGGAAGCAATATCAAGGTTTTAGTTTCTTCTACACTTTTTTTCTCACCCTGCAATGCATGCATTTTTATGCACTCCAAAAAAAGTAATATGAAACAGAGGTATACAAATAAGTAAATATGTGTGTGTGTGTGTGTGTGTGTGTGTGTGTGTGTGTGTGTGTGTGAAGTTCATTGCCCTGGGGAAATGGCATAAGAATATTTTTCTTAAAAGAAAGAACATTATTGTAAAAGACAAACCCACAGAAATTCTTTACTTTATAACATGCTTCCTTTATTTTCCTGTAGTAAAATGTGCTCTACAGAGAATCAGTAAAATTGCTAGCCTCCACATAAAGTTTAATGTCTGCAGACAGAATTAAAAACACTTTAATGTGCCCATCAGTCCAACATCACCACTTCCTGGCCATATTTAAATCGGGTTTAAGAGCTTCAGTGAGTACCAATAGTGATGTCCACGCTGACAGTGATCAGGGAGGCATGTTAAAGGTTTCACCAGTGTTTCTGTCTGGAGTCTCTGATGCTGTCTTTATAGAGGGGAGCTAAGTACAAGATACTGGATATTATCTGTATGCAGTGGATAAAATACTTAACGTAGCTGTTGTTGGGAAGGTGTAACATTAGATGTCTTAACTGCGCTGTTTTTATTTCTCTTCTAGTTGTACAGTGACTAAGACAAGCTTCATTTTGCACTAGACCACATCTCTTACATTTTCTTCTATTCCATGGCTAGTTGGTAGAAAGGAAAGGGCAGATACGAATCCCTCTCGGTACCTAATCCTCAGAGCTCCATAAAAATGAAAACTTCCTTCTTAGTGTGTAGCCCTTTGATCCACAAGTAAGATAATTTCACACATACTAAATCATTCCCTAGCAAGACATTAGGAAGTATAAATATCATTTTTAGAAACTGAGCTTTAAATATTTAATAATGGATTCAAAGATTTTGCATCAGTTTAGTGATGCCTTTCTCTCACGGAAGTACCATCTTTGAGATGGAAATGACCCTGATTCATTGTCTTGTTTCTGTGTTTCTAAAAAACACTGAGCAACTACTTACTGATGCTTGATTCGGTTCAATGTACTAAGAAAATAAAATGCTGAGTTTTCTGGTCTCTTCTTAATGTTCCAGTCATCCTCTTTTTCTGCCTAGGTGTACTGTATTCACTAGTAGAACACAATATCTTGCTCAGCTCTGAACAGCATGTGCAACGAGAATTATTCTTTAGAACATGTTTATACTGAGACCAGTTCTCTTCACTAAAAGGAATCTTATTTTCTCAATAATTTTCTTCTGTTCCTAAGACATGAGAAGCATCCTGCTGAGAGCAGAATAATTTGTATCTTCTTACAGAGTGAGCTGTGTACTTACTCTTGTTTAAGATAATATAAGCAGTTAAAAGTAACACAAACATGAGAAACACATAATGTTGGTAAATATTCTTTTCAAAAAGTGTATACAGTCAATTTGTCGTTTATTCTCAGGCTTAAGGTGCTTTTCCAAAGTAAAATTAGTTGGTAAATGTTTTGTAGATTTATAAGTACATCCAGATACTGAATAAAAAAGCATTTCTAAGACCTTGTGTTTGTTTGGAGATGCCTGATTAATAACAACACAGCTTATCTCACCTACCGCCTGTGTTCTTAAATACAATTCTGTATAATCTAGATGCTAGTGAGGAAGTAGGGATCCATGACAGGTACAGCATTGTTATATTTAGTTAATTTTCCCTTTCCCCGCACTGTGAAGCAATTAACGTTCACACACAAAACTCCCATTCAATGTGAACTAGTTAAAATTATTACCAACATGACCTAAAAGGAGTATGTGAGTTGATGGTGGATCTATCTGGATCCTGAAAGCATCTACACCTGGCGATCTGCTCACTCTCTGCATTGAAGATTGACCTGATTGTGCTTCCTGCCCAAAAGCTCATGTTCATACTCTGGGGCCAAGTCTGCCTCAAGGTTAAAACCTCAGTATAGTACTCCAATTTAAAGTATTGGGTTTTTTTTTCATTGTTTATGTATTTATTTTGAGAGAGAAACAGAGACAGAGAGTAGAAGGGGCAGAGGAGAGGAGAGAGGGAGAGGGAGAGAAAGAGAATCCCAAGCTGGCTGTGCAAGGTCAGCCCTGAGCCCCATGCAGGGCTCAATCCCACGAGCCGTGAGATCATGACTGGAGCTGAAATCAAGAGATAGGCACTCAACCAACTGAGCCACCTAGGTGCCCCAGTATAATATTACAATTTAAATAGCTCCTTTGCCCCAGGCTCTTTCTACCTGCCTCATGTCTAAACTGACTTTAGAACTCATTCACTGTAATGAAACTTGATGCATGAAACCTCACCATTACATTCATTGAACTATAGCGTGCACCAGTTTTTCTAGTTATTCTTTATTTGGAAGCCTACTTTCCATTATTCTTTTTTTTTTGGCAAGAATGCCAGGATTTACTCCGGGCAAATCACCTCTCCTCATTTTGTGCAGTCAAGGAATTTCACTATCTGCTGGTCAAGAGGAAGAGCAAATGACTTGGGTTGGGCCAGCTGGATTTTTTGTCTCCCAAGGCTTAGAACCTTAAGCAGGGTGAACACAAGGATAGAAAAAGTGATCAGAACCTGTTTATTTTGGTAGTGGCACTCTGATGGGTCTGCTGCCCTGGATCTTCAGAGCCTTGTTCATTGTTCTTATCTCTGTTTCCGAGGCGTCTTCTTCAGCCTTTCCATGAATTTTGGACTGTAACTATCCTCATAATACATTGTTTTCTCCTTAAGTTAGTCAGAGTTGATTTTGTTGCTTGCCACCAAAGAATTCTAGCTGAAATGTGTTGCTTTTTTGATTGTAAGTCTGAACTGTATCTACATTCCTTATCGGTTTAATCAACAGTTATTTCTAAGCGTGAACTTTGGGGTAAATTTTGGCAGTTTTAGAGATGGTTTCAGTGAGAGGCCTGATACTAGCTTGCATTTTAGGCCTAGTTAAAAAGAAGATTGGGGCACCTGGGTGGCTCAGTCGGTTAAGCGTCCACCTTTGGCTCAGGTCATGATCTCACAGTTAGTGGGCTCGGGCCCCACGTCGGGCTCTGTGCTGACAGCTCAGAGCCTGGAGCCTGCTTCAGATTCTGTGTCTCCCTCTGTCTCTGCCCCTCCCCCACTCATGCTTTGTCTCTCTCTGCCTCTCAAAAATAAAGAAAAGAAATAAGAAAAAAAAAATTAAAAAAAAAAGATTAAGTTAATATATTATATTCCTGGTCATGTGTTAAGTATTTGTTTGGGTGCCTTGAAAGAGTATATTTCTATGTTTGATTAAGAAAGAGATATAAAATTAGGGCACCTGGGTGGCTCAGTCAGTTAAGCATCTAACTCTCAGTTTTGGTTCAGGTCATGATCTCGTGGTTTCATGAGTTCGAGCCCCACAATGGGCTCTGCGCTGATAGTATGGAGCCCACTTGGGATTCTCTCTCTCTCTCTCTCTCTCTCTCTCTCTCTCTCTCTCTCCCTGCCCCTCCCCTACTCATGCTATCTCTTATTTTGAGAGCAAAATAAGTAAACCTAGAAAATATGAAAACTAAAACTAAAAAATAGAATAGAAAAAAATAAAAAATAAAAAATAGATCACACAGTGTGTGTGTGTGTGTGTGTGTGTGTGTGGTATTTTAAAGAAAGAGATATAAAATAATTAAACATCCATATTTCCATATGGAAGGAAGTTTTAATTTATGGTATAATAAGATTATATTAACCTATTTATAAACCTATAATATTTAACCAAAGAAAGTTAAACAAAAATGTGTCTTAAGTAAAAACAAACAAAACCCTCCCAACAACAAAATCCACAATACGAAAGATGTCATGAGGCAATCATGTGATTCATTGCCAAATGAGGGATAAAGCTAACAAAGACTGTGGTGTCAGAGGAAGGTGACACATGCAGTGTTGGGGTGACCTAAGGAAGTTTCATAGAGGCCTGGCAGAGACTGAACAGGGCCAAGAAGGATGGGGTGTCCGGTAGAGTAGTGTTAAGTTAAGGATATCTCCCAACTCTACAAAACATGCCAAACCACAAGAGAGAACAGCTGTAGAGGATACATCACAATGACATTCTTGAACTGGCCTCTGGCACATGGACACCTCACGCCTCTTACACCCTCCAATTCAACTCTCACATTAGCTTTCTTTCTCTGTGCTCAGATTGTCTGACTTGGCAGCTCATTTGATCAAATCTCAGAGCTCCTGATCCTCCCCCTTACTTGCAGGTTGCAAATTGCCTCCTTCCTCCAATATCGATTTTGGAGTGTCCTCTTGGTAATGCCCTTCTTCCAACTGGCTCCTCTCCTGATATAAAACTGCCCTTTTGAGCAGCACCTCCTGGGTACGTGCCAAGCTTCTCTCCTTTAAAGTCCCCAAAGGTTGTACTCAAATAACTGGGAGGACCTGGAGAGACTGAGGGAAAGAGACTCCAGAGTGATAAAGTTTAGGCAGGATAGCATGAAGCGAAGGGCAGATGCAGAAAAGTGTAGGAGATATTCAGGGGAGCAGCGCTGACTTATTGAAATGGCAGGATTCAGTGGGGGAATAGTGAAGGAGTACAATGCTTAAAGCAGGTGGAATTGATGGGTGATCAGAATAGATTTTATGCTATAGGTGATAGCATATGATTTTTTTTAAATAAACTTTTTATTTATTTTGAGAAAGAGCGAGAGCATGAGCAAGGGAGGGGCAGAGAGAGAGGGAGAGAGAAGAGAATCCCAACCAGGCTCCACCATGCTGTCAGCACAGAACCTGACACAGGTCTCCATCTGATGAACCATTAGATCATGACCTGAGCCGAAATCAAGACTCAGCCGGTTCACCAACTGAGCCACCCACGCACCCCACACATGATTGTTTTTAAACAGCACCATCTATATAAACATTGACTGGATTTTAGAAAGATTAATTTGGTAAGGTTATGACCAATAGATTGAAAACAGGAGACTCTTGCAACAGCTTAGAGGTAGAGAGATGAAGTTCTTGGCCAGATGGTGACAGCCAATATGGAAATAAGTGACTGATGCAAGAGTCAGGCATGATAATGTTCCTAAGACCCAAAATGGTTTTAATTATACGGGGCTTATGCAGAATAAATTACCAATGATTATTCTATAGATTTCAGATCAAGCCAAGAATATAAGAAAAAATGATTCTTAATATTTTATCCAGATTGATTGTCAAAAATAGTCTGATTCTTTGGAGCACGTGGGTGGCTCAGTCAGTAAAGCCTCCAACTTTGGTTCAGGTCATGATTTCATGGTTTGTGAACAGAGCCTTCATAAGGCTTTGTGCTGACAGCATGGAGCCTGCTTCAGACAGAGTGGAGCCCACTGAGGATCCTCTGTCTCCCTCTCTCTACCCCTGCCTGCTCGCATGCACATGCACATGCACTCTCTCTCAAAAATAAACATTAAACAAAATAGTCTGATTCTTTAAAATTCTTCTACTTGAGATGTACAGACAGAATAATCAGTACTGTCACCAATATGGTGGCATAGGAAACCTCAACCTCTGTCCTCTTATAAAAAGCAAGAATTAGGCTGTCCATGAATAAAAACATCTCTGGGACAGTTCAGGAGTACACATAAGAAACTTTAGCAACACAGTGAACAAAACCCTGAGAACACAACGAGGGTAGGAAGAATAGCTTCATTTTGCCTGCATCATCCCACTCCCCCATTGGCTCAGAGCCAAGAGGGAACTCTTAAATACAAAGAGTCACTCTCCAGAAAGGGAGAGTGAGGTGAGTGACAGGCTTGCCCAGCCTTTTGTGGCACTGAACTGAAGGACCGGACTCAGTTTTACTGAAGAGACCAGCAAAGCTGAGACTTATTAGAGGTAGCTAGATACAAATAAGAGCATGGGCTACCGATGCCATCCACACCGTGGGAGCAGCTGCAGTTCCCAGTGACATGCCCTACAGAGGACCCCTGCACCCTTCACCACTGAAGAAACCAACCAATAACACAGCTCCCATGGACGCCCTGCAGATTTCACCAGTTTTTGCCCCATAGTATTAGTATCCACAGGTGCCACTTATCTGAGTCTTTTCTTGCTCCCTCCTCCCTGTCCCTGTTAGAGCCCCGGATCCTCACCAGCATCCATCCCAGGCCTCTGCGGCTGAGAGAGTTCAAGATGCCAGCCTACATTCCCATGACTGATCCCTACCACATGGCTGTGCTCAGGACTGGTCTCTCTAGCTGCGCCCCTGCCCGTGGCTGGGGTGGTGCACATCACAGGCTTGTACTGTTATGTCTGTGACCATGATAAGACCCTGTGTCCATAGAAGTACACGCTGACAACCAAGGTCCCCATAGCTGCAAGTGGACATAGATTCAGCCCTATCCCTTATCACTGTCCTTCGCCACTGGGCTTACCTGTAGCTAGCCAATCCAGCCAGGCACCTACATGCTCCCAGACCATCTCCTGACACTTGGCTCCACTGAAATGCATGTACCTGTGGTGAGACCCTACAGTCATAGGAGTGCACAGCCAGGCTCCCCACAGCTGCCAGTAAGCCCATACTTGACCTTGGCCCTTGCAGTTGACCCTGGGCTCTACCATCATGCACGTGTTTACTATCAGCCCTGCTACCTGACGTCTGCAGCTAATCCCTGCGGCTGAGTATGTGCACACACCTTGCTCCAGCCACTGACACTGCCTGCCATAGACCCTAACTTCTGGATCTATAGGTGCTCCTGAGGACCTCATTAACCCTTGAAGCTACTGCGGACTCTCCACAGTGCTCACCACTGGAATAAAAGGTACAGCATAGGGAATATAGTCAATGGTATTGTAATAGCATTGTATGGTTACAGACCATAGCTACACCTGTGGTGAGCATAGCATAACATATAGAGTTGTTAAATCATTATGTTGTATGCCTGAAATTAAGTGTGTTAACTATACTTAAATAAAGAATTTACAAATTCAAAAAATAAAATAACCTCCCAATAAAGAAAATCTCAGAACCAGATGGCTTCACTGATGAATTCTACCAAATCCTTAAAGAATTAATTCACATTAATTCTTCTCAAATTCTTTCAAAACATTGAAGAGGCAGGAATATTCCCAAACTCATTTTACAAGGCCAGCATAACCCTAATACCAAAGCCAGATAAGGGTACTATAAGAATAGAAAACTCCAGGTCAATTACCCTGATCAATATAGATGCAAAAATCATCAACAAAATACTAGCAAATTGAAGTCAGCAGTACATTAAAAGGATCATTCACTATGATCAAGTCAGATTTATCCCTGCAATGCAAGGATAGTTCAACATACACAAATCCATAAATGTGATATATCACATCAACAATAAAAGGCACAAAATCATATAATCAATAGATACAGATAAAGCATTTGACAAAATTCAACATCCTTTAAAAGCTCAACAAACTGGGTAGAGAAGGGACATATCACAGCAGATAATAAAGGCCATACATGACAAATCCCTCAGTACCATCATACTTAATGAAAAGTTTAAAGCTTTTCCTCTAATTTCAGGAATGAGACAAGGATGCTCATTTTTCATCATTCCCACTCAACACAGTAAAAGAAGTCCTGGCTAAGACGATTAGGGCAAAAAAACACATCAAAATCAGAAAGGAAAAAGTAAAGTTGTTCTGTTTGCTAATGACATAATTTTGCATATAGAAAATTCTAAAAATGTCACCAAAAATCTCTTAGAATAAACAAATTCAGTAAAGTTATAGGACACAAAATCAATATACAAAAATAAGATATATTCCTATATATTAATGATAAACTATTTGAAAAAGAAATAAAGAAATGCCATTTATAATAGCATCATAAGTGATAAAACACTTAGGAATAATTTTAGCCAAGAAAGTTAAATAACTATACATCAAAAACTATAAGACACTGATAAAAGAAATTGAAGACACAAAAAAATGGAATGATATCCCATGTTTATGCATTGGAAGAGTTAATATTGTTACAATGTCATTACTTCCCAAAGCCATCTATAGATTCAGTACAATCCTTATAAAAATTTCAATGGCATTTTTCACAAAAAAAGAAAAAAACAATCCTAAAATTCCTATAGAACCACAAAAGACAAAGCTGGAGAGATCACGATATTACAAAACTATTATAAACAAAACAGTATGATATTCATATAAAAACAGACACATAGACCAGTGGAGCAGAATTAAGAGCTTAGAATGCATATATGGTAAACTGATACTTGAAAATGGAACTGAGAATATTCAAAGGGGAAAGGATAGTCTCTTCAATAAATGGTGTTGAACAAACTTGATACTCACATGCAAATGAATAAAATTGGACCCCTATCTTACAACACTCACATAATTCAAGGTGAATTAAGGACTTTAACATAACAAACCATTAAAAAAATTTAAAAGCCCATAAAACTCCTGGAAGAGAACAGAAGTGGTAAGTTCCTTGACATAGATCTTGGCAATGTTTTTTTTTTTTTTTTTGCATAAGACACCAAAAGCATAAACATCAGAAGTGTAAATCAGCAAAAAGGAGTACATCAAATGAAAAAGTTTCTGTACAGCAAAAGAAACAATCAACAAAACGCAAAGACAACCGAGGAATGAAGAAAATATATAAGGAACACATAATTCAATAGCAAAAACGAGCAATCTGATTTAAAAACAGGCTTGAGGGGCGCCTGGGTGGCGCAGTCGGTTAAGCGTCCGACTTCAGCCAGGTCACGATCTCGCGGTCCGGGAGTTCGAGCCCCGCGTTGGGCTCTGGGCTGATGGCTCGGAGCCTGGAGCCTGTTTCCGATTCTGTGTCTCCCTCTCTCTCTGCCCCTCCCCCGTTCATGCTCTGTCTCTCTCTGTCCCAAAAATAAATAAAAAACGTTGAAAAAAAATAAAAAAAAAAAAAAACAGGCTTGAACAGACATTTCCCCAAAGAAGATATATAAATGGCCAAAGAAGTACATGAAAAGGTGCTTGACTAGTCACTAGTCATCACTAGTCATCAAGGAAACACAAATCAAAACCACAAGATAGCAACTCACACCTATTAAAATGGCTATTACCAGAAAAAGAAAAAATAACAAATTCTGATAAGGATGTGGAAATAAGGTAACCCTCATGCACTGTTGGTGGGAATGCAAATTGATGCACCCACTATGGAAAAGAGTATGGAGATTCCTCAAAAAATTAAAAATAGAACTACCATATGATCCGGCAATCCCACTTATGGGTATTTACCGAAAGGAAATGAAATCACTGTCTCTAAGAGATACCTGTGCTCCCATGTTCATTGCAGCATTATTCACTGTAGCCAAGACATAACCAACCTAAGTGCTCATCGGTGGATGAGGTGGATAAAGGAAATGTGGCACATGCACACGCGCATGTACACACACACACACACACACACACACACACACACTGGAATATTATTCAGTCATAAAAAGAAGGAAATCCTGCCATTTGCAATGATGTGAATGGATCTTGAGCCTGGAGGGCATTATGCTAAGTTAAATAAGTCATAGAAAGACAAATACTGTATATTCTCATTTCTATGTGAAATCTGAAAACAGAGATTACAGTTGTAGTGGCTGAGGGGTGGGGAAATGGGGAGATATTGGTCAAAGAGTACAAACTTTTAGTTAAAAGTTGAATACATTCTGAGGGTCCAATGTACAGCATGGTGACTATAGTTAATGGCACTCTATCCTATAGTTGAAAGTTGCTTTAAGAGTTTTACTATTCTCACCATAACAACAACAGAAAAGGTAATTATGTGAGGTGAAGGATGTATTTACTAATCTTATGTGGTCAATACTCCACAATATATACAGGTATCAAATCATCACATTGTACACCTAAACTTATACATTTTTATATGTTAATTAATATAGTAGGGGAAAATCAGTACTCTAATGTTGTAGTAACTCACATTCCAAAGTTTACTTGCTGACGGTTTTTTCAGACAGGAATATTTTCTCCAATTTTAATATAGTTTTAAGCATTTTGCTGTAAGCTTGGCCTCTGTAGAGGGCAATATGCTATTATTTTTTAGTGATTGAGAACACATAGTCTTTAAGAATCTTCAGGAATGTGATCTGAATCAGGTAGGATTTTTTTTTTATCCAGTCACATTATAGTTTTGATTAAAGGTTTTCAAGATTCAAGGCATGGAAAGCACATAAGTGTCTGAGGTGAAGATTAGACATCATTCCTATATTCAGAAGAAAGTGCATATAACTTTCTGTGTATCAGTTTAATTGCCCACAAGTAGAGGGCGCGTGGCATACAAGCCTTTCCTTATAGGGAAAGACTGTATTTGCTCCTCCCTGTACTGGTCTCACTGTTCTTCACTTCCCACTCACTGGTGCAGAGACACAAACATGGCCAGGGCAAGTGTTTGCTGAACTTAATCATTTAAAGGTTTTTGTTTTGTTTTTAAAATGAATTGAAAAACATATCTTTTTCCTATCGATAAAAGTAATTTACACTTAGTTTTTTTTAAAAATTCAGGCCAACGATGAAATTCTTAAAAGCACAAGAAATTCAGAAAACACACCCAAAAAGCACCACCTAGAGACATTAGTAGATGATTCTACAGATTTTTATGAATTTACATACATATGAACTAATAGTTTTAGGGAATTGAAAAATGGTTACAATGAGTAGAAATATTTTCAAACATACTCCCCCTGTTTGGGAAGTATTTTCAAATACATGTATATGTCCTTGAACTAATTGTGATTATAGGAACAATACCTGAACAGGTATCTGAGGGGGCCGATGATGGAACTGGTCCTGAGGACCAGAGGAGGATTAACATGTGGAAGCAAGACTGGCTGATGATTTTTATCTTTGCTTCACACATTCAGATTCATTCCCCTGTCTACTGTAGTAAAGTAAATTAAATAGTGTAGCCTCTATACATGGCCCCGGAGAGTGGGGACTTTTACCAGCATCAGTGCATGAAGAGAGAGACAGAGGTAAATAAAGATACTCAGAGAAACACAGAAAGTCCAAGAGAGAAAATGAGGGAAAGCTCTGTAAGATGAGCCAAGTATCACACTGACAATTATAAGAAATAAATGCTCTTAAGTTACTCTATAATATTATGACCCTATCCAGACCACATGAAAACACAAAAATCGACTTTACCTACATAAAAAAAAAATTACTGGGAAGAAATGCAGCAAGATGCAATTATTGTTTATCTCAATGGAATATGACTTTATTTCTTTTAGGGTTTCTGTGTCTCTTAATTTCTACAAGAAACACGTTACTTTTGCAACATGAGGAATTAATACCAGATTTTAAGGAAATAATAAATATATGTTTCCATAGTGAATCGTGTTCTCTGAAACACATTAGGCAACGCAGACCCCTGTGAAATGACCAGCGTGATTTGTCTAGCCTGGTGAAAAGTGCTTAGGAAGCCTACCTGAGCTGGCCAGACTGCAGTTGTCTGTGACCGGCAACTGATAATTGTGCACTGAGATTTGGTTCAAGGTTGCTCTTACTTGAGTTTATACCAAACCAGCAAAAAAGTGGTACAAAGATTAGAAACCAGATACAGACACCAGTGAATGAGCGGATGCTGCTCTCCAGAACCCTCATTCCCTTCTGAGGAACACCCAAAGTGAGGTATCTATAAGCAGGATGAGCAAGTGTTAGTTAAGGACATGGGAATCCAGAGCTGAGGGCTGGTTGGCTTTTGTATCTTTGGAGGCCAAGTCACAATTTAAGACGTAGCTACTACCATTTAGGGTATGTCTTGCTGTCCACAAATACACTTTCTAGATCCTTTTCTTACCGTCAAATCCTGAAAGAGGCCTTTTACAGTGAGATCTATACAATTTATATTCGTCTACTGAGGTGTTGCTGACCTGGTTTCCCTCACTGCTCTAACTTGCTTGTTCCACACCTTACTTTTACCCTCTGAGTTCTCTTGACCCTTCAGGCCATTTAAGTGGGATCATGATAAAAGCCCTCTTTTAAGTGTAGATCTCAGTACTGTGTATGTACTTAGTAAAGATGAACCTAAATCCCCTGGAAGACAAGTACGTGGGGGCTATCCTAACAACTTGCAGGAAGGAGAATTGAGACACATGAAATTGATAACAGAACGTGCTCATCACTGGCACTGTGTCTTCCACCTCCACTCTCTCTCCCTTAGATAGATAGATAGATAGATAGATAAAAAGTCAATTCACTAAAACTTTAAAAAAAAGATAATTATGAATGTTAATTGAGGAATAAATTAGATGAATAGATCACTTAGAATCTGGTGTAACTATGCCCTGTTAGCTATTATTATTGACATTTATATTAAAGACTGGAATTTTTGTCGGTTTTGTTCATGGCTCCCCCCCACCCCCCGGTACCTACAACAGTACCTAACCCAGGAAGCAGTCAATTCATACTAATTCAATATCTATTGGATTTATTCCACAAAACGCTAATTAGTTATCATTTCTTTTCTTTGCATATTTCATGTCAGAGAATGTAAGACTTTGTAAGTTAGTGAAAACTCCGTGTCCAGTGGAGATTCAAAAGTGGCTCAATGATTATATTCATATTGGAACGTTTAATATCTCATTCCTTCATTCTTTTTCAGTTTCTTTACTATATTTTTGAGATAATTTTCTGTCCTTTCATTTTAATAAAGCCATGTAAAATATCTCAACACTTAAATATTAGAAGAGACTGTTTTTTACTGTCATATTTGTAGCATAAAAGAGTAGCAGACATTCTAAACTTCTAACAGAAGTTTCAGAGAAGGAAGTATGGTATGGCTTGCTATAGTTAGTTAGCTAACTGCTTGCATGTTTTACCCCAAGAGATGTATTGGTAGACCCAATATGTCTTGGTATGAATAATATCCTTTATTGTGACCCCGAACATTCCAACAAAAATAAATCACAATTTCTATAAACAAATGTAAGGAGTAAAAACATAACTTCTATTTCAGTATGTCACTGTCTTCCTATTCCAAGAAAAGATTTTATTCCTCTTAATAAAAAGCAAAACAACAGGTATAATAACAATAAGCTCCAACTGGATTTCCAAAATACTAACCTAGCTGTATATAGTAACATTCAATTATGTTGAACTGGTTAGTTTTATTTGCTAAGGCTCAGAAAGACGTTGAGATACAGTTTAAAATGGTCTCTTATCTTACTGTATTTTTAGGAACTAAAGAATATGGGTAAATTGTGTTACACTTCCCAAAGGAATATCAAATGGACTGAGGGCAGGAAGAGTAAGACATTTCTGTGAGATTTACATCCAAACATAAAGGGGTTTCATAGTCATTTTTTTTCATTCAAGTACACAACTTTTCTATTCATTTAAAATTAACTTCACTTTTCAATAGGTCTTTATTTCCTTTAAGTTAAGCCCATAAACCCCAAAAGATTTCAATATACGTATTGGATGTAGATCTACTACTGGTAGCCTTTCTTTCTAAGAGACATCCCATCTCTAGGAACTAAACTTTGTTTGTGGGTCAGCACAACTATCCATAATTTCTCATCATGATTTTAGCACAAATTTCATAAAATTTTCTTCCAAACTAGAATGAAAAGTTGGGTACAGAGCATGAGATATCAAATTCACATGAAGTCTCAGGAGTAGGAGGACTCTGAACTCTTCTGCAGGGGGGAAGAAGTACCAAGAGGGAAGGTGAGAAGCAATGATAAAGGAAACTAGAGACAACAAGACAAACACAGCACCATCTGCTTTTACATGGCAGCATTGGAGACATCGGGGTCAATTTAAACAATAAAGTAAGTAAAATTCTCAAGGAAGAAGTTAATGAAGCTTGGGGACCTTTGCTGAATAAAAAGTCTTTTTTTTTTTTTTCCTGACATTTACTAGACTAGTTTAATTATTTGTGGAACATGGAACCTAACTGCATTTTGGAGCCTGGAAATTCTTTATTTCATTGACCAGAAGATGGAGCCATTATATAAAGAATTTTTAAAACTTGGAGGCCAAAATGGAACCACAGTTTGTCTCTTTACTATATTATTATTTTAAATATCATCTAGAATCTGAGTAGTTGCAGTGTCATTTTGTTTTTAATAATGGAAAAGAGGTAACATGTTTTAATATCTCATATGCAGAGAAATAATATATTATTAGGTGATTGGCACTTGAATAAGCATATACGTGGAAGATTCATAGTCTCTGTCCTCAATAGCTATAAAAATATGTACTGTAGAATTATAAGCACATTGGTTACCTCGGACCAAAGCAGGTTTCAACAAGCAGGTAGCATTTGAGCAGTTACTCTAACGTTCTCATTTGGGATTCTCATGTAGCCAATAATCTGGGAGAATATATTTGAACTAGGAGCTGTACTAATTTTTTAAATCTATAAACCATCTATAAGCATCATTGTCATCATACCCATTCTTAATAATTCTTCTCTATAACATTTTAAACTTTTGTAAGCATTTTCCATATTCTTAATATACTGCTCACTCTTAACCAGAAGACAAAACCAAGCAGTGAAATGTCATATTCAACTAAGAAAGTCACACAGCAAATAACAATGACTGAGTGAGACCCAATGGTGAGCTTCCTAACTCACAGCTGAGGCAGTCTACCACTGGATACTCAAACCTCTACTGGCACTCAAACCTCCACTGTTTAACACAAGCTTAAAACAAACTAGGAAATTGAGGGAAGGAGTACCTTTCTGATGGGTCCATTTCAGGACGGGCACTGAGAGACGTGTAGGAGCCCCGGGGTGGCTCAGTTGGTCAAGCGTGTGACTCTTGATTTTGGTTCTGGTCATGATCTCACAGTGTGTGGAATCAAGCCCCGCATTGGGCTCTGCACTGACAGCTTGGATCCTGTTTGGGGTTCTCTCTCCCCTACGTCTCTCTAAATAAATAAATTAAAAAAAATACATCACGTATGTATTAAAATCCAGGGTAACTTCCATTGTTTTTCAAGCTTAGCTGCACATTGGAATCAGCTGGGAAGTTTCTAAAATCTTAGTACCCAGGCTGACCACAGACCAATCAAAGCAGACCAATCAAAGCAGAAACTTTAGATGGGACCCAGGCATTGGTTTTCAGGTTTTCAGGTGATTACAATGTGCAGTTACGTTTGAGAACAGTAATCTTAACCAATGTCTTTCCAGCTGTAATGTATATTCAAATTACTTGGCCTCTGGAGCAGCCCTTCTTCAAGTGTGGTCACTGGACAAAAAGCCTCAGCATCATCTGGGAAGTTGTTAGAAATGCAAAGGTGGAGTCCCACCCTAGGTCTACTGAATCAGAAAATGACCGTGCAGCCCAGCATCTGCAGTGATACTGAGAATCACAGGTCTATCTTGGGACCAATCTCCTCTCTTTATCCTTGGCACACGATGATTTCATCTTCCGAAGGGATGAAACTTTTTCACTGCCTCATCAACAGTTTTATCCTGGGAGCTGACCCATTTTTGGTTTTTCATCAGATTTGCTAAAGTTGTAGATACATCCTGTTTGATATTGAGTCACTTTTCCTTTCAGTGCCTGCTCCGCTTAATGTCTAGAATGTTAATGTCTAGAGGGAAGGGGTCAAAAAGAGCTAGCAAAGAAAGTAAGAAACAGGAGTAGAGAGAGTGTTTCAAGATTTTGCTGGTGCACTGAACTCTGATTAACATACTTTTAGGATTCTCAATCCATCTAATTGTGTACTCCACATATAATTGATGCTAGCAATAAAATTGATTTCATCTGCAAGACATATAGGATATTCAGAAAATAGCTGTGATCTTAAGAAGCACCTTGACATTTAACCAAAGTCTGGTTGTATTGTTTATTGCTCTGTGTGTGTTTGTGTGTGTGTGTATGTGGCTTTTTTGGTTACCACTCCTTGAAACAAATGAAAGATGTAGCCCCCAGAGTCAGAGAGATCTGGATTTGAACTCTGGTTTCTCCCTCATAGTGGGCACCCTTAGGCAAATTACCTAAACTTATTTCCTCATCTCTGACATAAGACTAATGAATCAGTTTTATGGGTTGCTCTAAGATAGAAGAGACAGAATATAAAGTAATTCACACTATTCTTGGCACATGGGTGACATCGAGGGCCAGTGGTGCCCATCTTTTCCCAAGTCCAATTTCAGTGACTTCAGGTTGTTTGCTTGAAAATAGCTGTCGTGGGAGTATTTGCACCATGGAAATCGACAAAAGGTACATAGAAACAAGAACTTCTTTTTCTCTAGGAGAGCCAATTAGCAAACATTTACCAGCATACTACTGATAGGTGTTCCTTTTGTGGTTGTTTATTTCCTGATGGACTGATTTAGGAGGTAATTTGCTTTTTCTCTTATGAAGCAAACAAAAATAGCCAAACATAGACCAAATATGTGATATGAATGGAAAGATTCCAGAAAACCCTTCCCTGTCCTCTTTCTCCCAACATAGATCCCCAAGATTTCTCTGTTAAATTCATGGACCCATGGAAAAGGGAACACTAAACTATGAACAAACACTGACCTTTTTTGTGATTAGTGCATCAGAGCTTTTCCTTTTCAAGCCAAACTGGCAGAGTTTAGGATCTGAAACAATCTGTTAATGAATCCTGAACATCTGTTGGATCTCAAGCCTTCTAAGGATGGAGTTAGCTAAAATAAATAAGGTCTTACCTCACACGGTTATGTTTTTGAATTGAGAGGAGAAAAGAAAACAAATAGATAAAATCATAATAGTCTTAGATAATAGTAAATGATGAGATGAAAATAAAACAGTTTAACGTGGGAGAGAATGACTAAGGCCAGTGGGGTTGCTTTAAGTAGGCTGATGAGGGGAGGCCTGTCCAAGCTGAGCTGAAGTCTCAGAAGACACAGCTGTGTTCTGAATCAGAGGCGCATTTCAGGTGGAGAGGGGCAAGAGCAAAGCCCCTGAGGCAGGAGTAGACTTAGTGGACTGAAGAACAGAAAGAAAGTCAGTGGAACTACAACTTGTGAGTTTTAGAAAAGGGTGGTGTGACATGGGGTTAATATAGTTAAGGGGCCAGATCACATACAGCCCTTTAGAATACTAAGAAGTCTGCCCTTCCTGCTAAAGAATTGTGAGAGGAATTGAGGAACTAGAAAGAGTACCTTGATGGAAATTAGAGTTTCAAAGGATCACTGCTCTGTGGAGAGTAGGGAACAAAACGTGGATCCCAAAGAGGAGTTCAGTAGCTACAGTAAAGGTCTAGGCAAGAGCTAATAGTGGTTAGGACTGGGGTCAAGGTTGTGGAGATGAAGAGAAATGGGCAGATTTGGGAAATAGTTTACAGGTTAAACCTATAGTACTTGTTGATAGATTGGGTATCTCTGTTCATCAGCTAATTTCTAGCTTGAGGTGACTTGTAAAAAGAATGGCTTGTCTAAGAAATGGAAGAAAAACCTTTAGACTTCTTGCAAGTTGGAGAAAAGAGAGCTGTTCATATTGCATCCTTGACTTCAAGCCATTCCTCTAAAGAGAAATGATTAACACGTTTAGAGTACACCCCAGTTGTCAAATAGCTCTGTGTTGTTTGTAAAATGGAATTACAGTGTGGTAGGAAAATGATGTTGCAGTTGGATCACCAAATGATTACTCTGATAAAAAGAATTAAAACATTAATGATATTTACAAACTTAAGTGTCAGTCTTACTGAGTCTTCTTGAATAAATTATTATTTTACTTCTCTACTCCCTTTTTAAAAGAAATCTATTCCTAGGTTTGCTCTGGTAGGCTCTAAAAGTGGAGAAAAAAAGTATTTTGAAAGCCCAAGTTTCATTAGAATAACCTTACATTCTGTACTTGTCAGACAAAGTTACAGGAGATTCCAAAACAGGAATGTGTTCATTTAGTTAGCGTTCAGCAATTAGATGACTAGATATCCTGAAAAAAAAATCTGATATAAAATGTCTGTTGGGCAAAATTTAATAAATATCTTTTTTAATACAAGGCAAAGCTTGCAAGAAATTAAAGAAAACTCCCCAGAACCAAAAGCAAGGAAACAGCAGGTAACAGAGCAGCAAGATGGTACTGTAGCCAAACCACCTGGAGATGGAGGCTGATCTCCTTAACACAGTCTTGTTGTTGTTGTTTCCTATTCTATTGAGGTCTAATAAATATACAGTATAGTGAAATCCTTGTACTTCTGTGTAAACGCCACCTGGGGTGAGATATAAAATACTTCTGGTATCCCAGAATTCTCCATTATGCCCTTTTAAGCCAATGACCCCCCAAATGGTTCTACTCTTCTGACTTCTATGATCAGAAATAAGTTTTGTCTTTTGCTATGATTCATAAAGTAACTCACACAATATGTAATCTTTGGTGTCTAGCTCCTTGGTAAGATTTTCCATGATTTTGCATGTATCAGCAACTTGCCTTTTCTTGCTGTCCATAGTATATTGTTGTGTATGTATACCACCATATTTATCCTTTCTAATTTTGATAGATTTTCCCATTGTTCCTATTTGTTCCAGGCTATTATGAATATAGCATCTGTGAACAGTCATACAAATGTTTTTTGGTGGTTATAAACACTCATTTCTGTGTATATATACCTAGTATAAGACTTTTGGTCATAGAATATGTTTAGTATTGATACTGTGAAACATATTTTTAAAGTAATTGTACAAATTTATGTTCTTGCTGGAAAGGTATGAGAATTCCTTTTGCTCCAATATTTGTTATTGTCAGTCTTTTTTTTTTAAGTGTAGCCATTCTGAAAGTGGTCTAGTGATATTTAATTTATGTTAATTTTCATTTTTCTAATGAACAGCTTTAAAAAAAGAATAAGACTGGGGCCCCTAGGTGGCTCAGTTGGTGGAGTGTCCGACTCTTGATCTCAGTTCTTGATCTCCGGGTGTGGAGCCTACTTTAAAAAAAAAAAAGAAAAAGAAAAGAAAAGAAAAAGTCTGACATTCCAATGTATTTTAAGGTAGCATTTTTGTTTGCCATTTTGTTATTATCTATATACTATGTCTTTTTTCTATCTCTCCCCTTTTCTTTTGTGTCAAACACATATTTTATAGTGTCCTATTTTAATTTCCTTGCCATTTCTTTTTTTTTATATTTTTTGAGTTATTCTTCTAGTGGTTGCTCTGAGGATTACAATTAATATTTTAACTTATAACAATCCAGTTTGGGCTAATACCAATTTAATGTCAATAGTATATAAAATATTTGCTCTTAAATATCTCCTTTCCCTCCTCATTCTTTGTGCTATTATATCATATAAATTACATCCTTACACATTATACGCCCATCAACACAGATTTAAAATTATTGCAAGTGGCGCCTGGGTGTCTCAGTTGGTTAAGCATCCAACTCTTGATTTCAGCCCAGGTCACGATCTCATGGTTAGTGAGACTGAGCCCTGCATCGGGCTCTGGGCTGATGGCATGGAGTCTGCTTGGGATTTTCTCTCTCCTTCTCTCTCTGCTCCTCCCCTGCTTGTGTTTGCTCTCTCTCTCAAAAATAAGTAAACATTCTTAAAAAAGTAAAATTATTGCTTTCTGTGGTTATCATTTACATCATATAGGAGAAAAAGAGGAATTACAAATAAAAATACGTTTATACAGAGGCGACTGGGTGGCTCAGTCGGTTGGGCATCTGACTTCGGCTCAGGTTATGATCTCACGGTTCGTGGGTTTGAGGTCCTCATAGGGCTCTGTGCTGACAGCTCAGAGCCTGGAACCTGCTTCAGATTCTGTGTTTTCCTCTCTCTCTGTCCCTCCTCTGCCTGCATTTTGTCTGTCTGTTTCTCTTGAAAATAAAAATAAACATTAAAAAGTAATTTAAAAAATACATTTATACTATCTTTTATATTTACTGCTTTGGTTACCTTTATTGGTGCTCTTTCTTTATTCCTGTAAATTTGACTTACTGTCTGATGTCCTTTCATTTCAGCCTAAGCTCTGTCTTTAGTATTTCTTGTAGGGCAGATGTGCTCACGACATAGTCTTTCACTTTTTGTTTATTTGAGAATGTCTTAACCTGTCCATTTTTGAAGGTTAGTTATTCTGGATATAGAGTTCCTAGTTCAGTTTTCTTCAAGTACTTTGAATATGTCATCCTACTGCCCCTGTCTTCCATGGTTTCTAATAAGAAATCACCTGTTAATCTTAAGGTCAGATTTCCTTCCCGCTTTGTTTGTCCTTGTTGCTTTTTGTTGTGATGGTGGGGTGCTGCTTGTTTGTTTAGTGGTTTTCCTGGGCAAAATCAGTAAAGTCTGTGTTCTTTGTCGTGTGTGGACACTGAAGTCTGCTCAATTAACTTAGTGGTTAGCTAATGATTGGACAGAAATTTCTTTAGATGTCATGCATGATCACGTCTCCCAGCCTTTGCTGAGAACCTCTATTTGCTTGTTGGGACATGCCTTTAAGACTCAGGCAGGCAGTTTACAACTTCACCTTAACTGTCATTTCCTGCTTATACAGAGCCTCGAGGTCAGCCAGAGGTGAGAACTCCATACATGTGCATAGCCCTGGCATGTTCGCAGTCCTGTATAGGCTGATGGCTTGTAGATTCCTAGAAATAAGTTGGAGTTTTAGGAAGTCCATTATGGACGTGTCATTCCCTAGCCTTTCCTTTTAAATTTTTTGGTAATCTTGTTTACCCCAACTATTATCACTGCCCCAGGCAGCTGCAGTGTTAGATCATTGTGACCAACTCCAAGGAAAAGGCTATGTGCATTAGGTGAACTTTGAGTTAGGCCAAATAAAGATAGCTTTGCAGGTGCATTTTTCAGGGAATTGTCAGTTTTCTGAAAGTGGGCTTTGGGAGAGCTCCAAACTTGTTCTGCTCCTTCCACTGGCTTTTAGATTGCTGGTTTTCACTGAGATTATGAGACTATTGGTTTTTGAAGCAACTATAAAGCTTGCTGTACTTACTGAGATTTAGTCATGTTTCTTGAATTAAAGCTCCTGTGGTTAATTTCCAGAGTTTTGAAAAAATTGATTTTTGACAATTTTGCCAGTGTTCCTCTTCTTTCATGGAGAAGTAGATTTTCAGAAGTCCCTACTTTGATATTGCCACTGATGTCCTGAAATCTCAATTTAAAAATGGGCAGAAAATGCAAACATACACTTCAGAAAAGAGGATATTCAGTTTGAATCCTTAAGTTTTAATTTTTTTAATACCTACCCTGCTATGTGCTGGCAAGGTGAATTTCATGAGCAGTGGGTAATAGTCATATTAATGCTTAACATAGTTCTCATTGACTCATACCCTATGGCTTTTGCATCTATAATTCCACCAAAAACACTTGTACTCAAAGATTGACATTTTTAGTGTTGAGTTGTGTGGCAAATCTGAAGCAGTTTGTAATGCTGATCACATTATCACATTCTCTTTCTTAATATTCTGTTGACTCCCCTTAAAACTGTTTCAAGCTTCTACCTGTGTATACTCTTCCTAGTTGACTTAGCATGCCTTTGGATTCATCCACCCCCGGGAAGCAATGAGTCCTGGATATTTGTCTCTAACCCTGTTTGAACTTCATTTAACTTCATGTTTTTATATTCTTTATTATTGAGGTCTTATATTCAATTGCCTTCAGGACTTTTACTTTGACTCATAGTACCTCAAATTCCAACACATTCAAAGCTGTTACTCAGTTTTTTTGTTTGTTTGTTTATTTATTTATTTTGACAGAGCAAGTAGGGGAGGGGCAGAGATAGAGAGGGAGAGAGAGAGAGAATCCCAAGCAGGTTCTGCACTGCCAACACAGAGCCCAACACAGAGTGTGGGGCTCAACCTCATGAACTATAAGATCATGACCTGAGCTGAAACCAAGAGTCAGACTCTCAACCCACTGAGCCACCCAGGTGCCCCTGTTATTCAGTTTTTAATATTCAGCTCTAGGCTGCCTTGTCTAGATTAAGCTCCTCTCTATCATCTCTACATGTTACAATATGGAAAATAGCATAGAGCTATTATCATTGATTCTTCTAGGACACAATAGATGCTCAGTATCATATTATTGAATTTATGACTGAATCCTAGAATGAGAGGTACTTCAGACAGTGCAGAATACATTGCTGCCCATTAAAGTTTCTACCGTGTATTTATGTACTTTAAGACGACTGTCAGTCTCTTGTAGATGAACTTGAGGCTTGGAAAATACAGTACATTGTTCAAGTTCACAGTCACGTTGTTGGTGACAGGTTTAATCTCATGATATTACATAATATGCTGCTGCTGTGTATATATTTGTATATTTATATTTTTGATGATTCTTAAAGGTATAAAGATGGTATTTCACTCTGAAAAACAGAGCTTAGATTTCTTTAAAGTGCTTTCAATGTCATGTCTAATTTGCTTTATTGATTTTATAAAGAGGAAGAGATTAGTTTTGTTGGTTTTAGCTCCCGAGATGACAGAAGCAGGGGAGAAAAAAAAGAGCTACCTTACTCTAGGAGGAAATAACTGGACAGGAAGAAATGACAATAGAGAAAACAATGCCAAAGGCTGCCATTTTAAGCCTCCAGAATAATTCCTCAGGTTTGTGCAGTGTCAAGGGCATTTCTCTGTACTGGCACCGGCTTCTTTAGAGCAAGCTATTCAAGCCCTTTCTAGCTCTAGGCATAAGACTTAAGTGAAGTTTTATCTTTATTTCAAAGAAAAAAACCTAAAATATGCTCACCTGAAAGCACTCACTTCTCGACTGTAGTCATTCTTCAGATTTCTGATATATTCTGTGGCTTGTGTCACAAAGTAAAGTAGATTTCATCTCTTGTTCCCCCTGGCTCCCTCCCAGATCGCTTTCTGTCCATAACCCAGCTCTAAGTGGTATTCTGGCTGAGGTTTGTAGGAGGCAGACCCATTTGTCTCTAAAATAAATGGACAATATGTGACTCTTTGGAGATAAATAGAACTTTTTTTGTTTGTTTGTTTGCAAGTACCAGGGCCAAATTAGGTGACTCTAAACTAGTTATCAATCTTTGTTCTGAATTGAGGGTCTAAATAAGATGGTTAGGGTAAGATGAGTATATAAAAGGAAGTAAATAAGACAGGAAAACAAAGCATGAGTGAAATCTTTTCCCACTTCTGTTTTTTTCCCAATCCTCTCTTATTAGAACTGATTCAATAGAGGGCATCAGCTAGAACCAATATATCAAAATGCACCGAGTTGTTCAAGGAGATTACAAGAGAATTCGATCTTTCTTATTTTCTTAAAGGCAGGCGGAATGAGAGTTTGATATTTAGAAATTTCATAGTTGTGAGCCTCACCGATGTTTTTAAAGAAAAAAATATTTTCTGTGGAGTTTTGATACCTATTTTTCATCCATAACATTTTATTTTAAAGGTAGTTCTTAATTTTCAATGTTGAGAAGAATATCAAGGATAATATAGCTTCAAACAGAAGCGTACATTTTGATTTTAACTATAAATTTGAGTCTTTGTCTCATTAAATCTTTGGCATAAATGCCAAAGCAAAGTGACTACTTTGAATATTTTTTTTAAAAAAATTCTTTTATAGGAGTGAAAAGTAAAATACCTATTAGGAATCAAAATTTAGCTCCTGAGTGACTTTCTCTGGCAAAACAGCTTATAAATCATTGGGATGAATGAGCAAAGTATTTTTGGAGTTGCAAAAATCTGCAGAAAAGGCAGAAAAGAAAAGGCACAACTTCAAGTCACTATTTAACTTTTTTTAAATTAATTTATTTATTTAGAGATCGAGCAGGGGGAGGGGCAGAGAGAGAGAGAATTCCAAGAGGCCCTGCACTTTCAGCCTGGAGCCCAATGCAGGGCATGAACTCACCAACTGTGAAATCATGACCTGAGCTGAAACCAAGAGCCGGTCGCTTAACCAACTGAGCCACCCAGGTGCCCCTCAACTCACTACTTTTAAGTTGTGACCAAAAATTATGAAGCTTTGAGAGTGAAACATCCTGATATTATCTAACTATCATAAAATAAAATAGTATATAACATAGACTATAGAACATGTAATAAAACATAATCTAATACATATACATTCATGATTAATAATGTATGATAAAACCAATATAATAGTACTCTGATATTTATGATCATTCATGGGTCATCAGTTTTGCCTTAAGAGGGAAGGACATCATTTTGTCCCTTAAGAGGGAAGGGCTTTGTTAATGTCTGCAGATTGAAGGGGAATGACAGATTGAAGGTGCTCAGTAGATATTGAATAATGGGTAACAAACTCATATATGATGTTTAGTTCTTTTTGACCATTAACTAAATTTTGTTTAGTTTGACTTTCTAGAGATAAATTAAGAATCAGAAAAGTTTTGAATTCATGGATTTGTTACCTGAGGCTGAGACGGAAGTGAAGGTGTCTGCAGCTCTAAAACTCTGCAGAAGGGTTCAAAGTAGAAAGGATTTGTGAGAGCTTTTGGGAAGGCTGGAAAACTCTGCTTACCTGTATTCAATTTTAACAGGGGTCTTTTTCAGACCTCATCTTTGAACTGCTTGTTTCCGCCCTCAATACATTAAAAAAAGTTTTCTTTGGTACTGCTCATTTCAACTTTGCTAGGGGTCTAATGTCGTCAAAATCAATTTTATTAAAATTCCCAATGGTTATGGAACCTCAGTGTGTTCTGACTGCGTTGAAATATTCCCACTGGAACCATCTGCATATTTGTACAATGTGTAGCCTTTTCAAATTGGCTTCTCTCACTTAGTAATATGGTTTGTCTTTGTTTGTCATTATTCTCATTGGCTCATAAAGACATTCCAAGCTGTTCCTAGTGGAAATTAAATAAATAGAAGATGTTTGTCCCCTACGAAATAAAACAAGAAATAGGACATACCAAACAAATATTACTTCGGGAACAGTTCGATTAGGTTTTTATAATTGTTAACAAGGCTTAAGTCTTTTCCAAATACTTTTGTCCGTTGTTTTATCTATTCCTTTGTTGCATTTCAATTGTTTCTGAAAAATATTTTAAATGAGAAGCTGAAATACATGACAAGGACAATACACATACCTCCTAATCTCTTACAATTGACTTTTTTCTTAGCTCAGTTGTTAATGCGCATATCTTATTACACTACTCAGAATAACAGGGAGTAAAGTGAAGTATGTCTGCTCTACTGCTTGTTTAGAGCTATCAATTATTCATGTTTCTCTTCCTGTGTGCATCAAATGGTATTACGGCACAGGTCTCTGCTCTAGCCAGCATGCAATTCTTCCCTCCCTTGAGATGACCATGTACTCTGCAGCTAATTTTGCTTGGATTATGGTGTAGTGTTATCTATAGTAAGGAAGAAGTTCAGTCTTTTGTTGTAGGAACTTCATGTGATTGCCACTCATAAGATGCATAATGGTGCTGTTCAGGGATCATAATTTTATTTTGCAGTGATTATCACAACTGCCAGTACAGAAGTCCCTAGGAATGTTTTATATGCCATTATAATAGCATACAAGGTTGAAATAATGGCCTAGCATGGCAGCAATTATTATTACTGTGTCTTACTTAAAGACCAAAAGCAGGACTGGATGCTCACAGCTAAAACAAAATACAGGTTTGGCTTGACTATGTAGTTAACTCTGGGAACTACCTCCTCCAAATTTTTTCTTGGAATAAGCTAAACCTTTGTAAATATACATGTTTCTTCATGTTCGCATGTTACTTGAATTCACAAATCTCCATTTTGAAATATTGTTGTGTATATGTCACATCACTAAATGTTCTTTACATATCAATAAGATATGTGAGATTCTTTTGGGTACTCTATTTGTACAAAGTCATAAAATAGAGAAAATATTGTCATGAAGAATGCATTCTGTTCCTATATGATAGGTTGCCTGGGTTCTCTCATGTTTAGTGGCAAACTGGTTGCTTCACTAACTACTACTACTAATGTAAATTATTGATTCTGTATTGTCAGGCATTGTTCTAATTGCTTCATGTGGATTTCCTCCTTCTATCCTGTGACTGTATAGTGAAGTAGTACAATTATTCTCATTTTATAGATGAGAAAGCTGAGGCACATATAGATTAAATAATGTATTTAGGAAATTCAGAGAGTCATGGCTTAATTGGGATCCAAATACAGTTCTGGATCTGGAACCCAAGCCCTTAGCCATTACATATGTTATACTATCTTTCAATTACACAATTACACTATTCTATTCCATGAAAAAGATGCATACAGTCACTGTGTAACTAAATGTTGGCATATTTTCATTTCTTGTCTAAAATTTTTTCTTCTGCACAAACTCTGTTGTGGATTTCAATGAATATCTTTGGAACTCTATATTCTTTATCCCCATATTTCTTATCCTGGAAGACTTTGTATGGAGGACGTTGGAAACTGTCCATCTTTCCATTAAAAAAAAAAAAAGCTATCAGCTTCAACTTATTTAGGGATGCACTAAACTTGTTTTCCTAAAGGTTATTCTCACATAAACAGAAAATACATGCACACATGACTCTGTCTTGTTAATGATTTTTATTTTTACATTCTATTACAATGTGTAAGTCTTGGGTATAACTGGAATATAATGTATGACAAAATCAAACATTTTGAGCATTCACAGATGTATGAAATTGTGAAAGAATTCTATGTAAACAGCATTATTATACTCATGGCTATTCATTTATTTTTATGAAGCAATTCTTGATTATTTTCCTCAAGAATATTACATCATAACCACAGATGTTTTAAAAAAATGTCTCTATACATAGGTCCTAAACCCAGGCCACTTCCTTGGCCCCTTCTAATTTAGCTGGCCCTCTTTTCATTACTTACAGTGACATTTCTCCAAAATTGCTATTTAAAACTGCTTTATTTACATGTGCATTTTATCTTAAATCTTTTTAATAAAGCTATCAAAAATCTATAAAATCATGCCGAACATTTTAGGTTGAGGTTTTCAACAATCAGCATCTAGAAACAGCCCACAAGTCACTTATATCTTTTGCAAAAGATATGACAGTCAAAAAGGCAAAATGAGATTCTCCCATTGTAATTTCTCCAAATTGTACGTATGAATTTGTGTTCAAATCTTTATTTCCATTTGTGTTTGCTTTCATTTAGTTCTAATTTAAATTTTAGAGTGTAACTACCATTCTATATCATTAGGTAAAGTGAATTTAGTGATTATGTGATTTAAATATTAGTATGACAGTGCCTTCTGGACGTTGGTATCTCATTATCAGTACCAAACAGTACCTTACATGAAAAGCAAAGTCTAATTTTACTTTAAGCTTACACAGTACTAAATAAGCTCTTAATCCCAAATATTGTTTTTAATTGATAAAAAGTCACAACTAGACATTCCTGGGTAAACGTATATATACAAAACCTAACTATGTTATATTAAAAAAAATTATTGTTCAGCATGAAATTGGTTCAGCATGAAATAGGAGAAAAGAGGAAACTTGTAAATTGTTTTTGAAATGCTAAGAAGAAACTGTTGAGGAACCAGTTGCCAATATTTTTTACTTTACATAAAAATAAGGCAATGTAAAAACATTAATAGTAAATCACACAAAAACCTATCTACCATATATCTTTTCATAATATATAAATATGCAAAATGCAGTTATATTTATATGGGCTTAAAATAATGAAGGTAGACTGAATTTAAATCTAAGATGATATTAATTTCTTAATTTAATGTATTAAAAACCTTACAAATGTAATAGATTTTGTATGGTTCCCTAATTGTCAAAACCTATTTTCAACAGGCTTAACAGATATGCAATGCAATGCTCTACATAGTCCAGGAAAACACTGCATGGTATCTTTCACATTAAATAAAAAAGAGGCTCAAATAACCTAAGATGAATGATTGAATGTAGGTGTAGAATCTTTGGCCCTAGATTTAATTTCATATGTACCTTAGGACAAATGTCTAGAAGTGATTATCTCCCTCATGGATGTTGTAAAATACATCACAATTTTAAAAGATTCAAGATACAAAGTTCTATGGAAATGTCTCTGTTTTTGTCTGTTTTTCTTAGTCTCTCCTCCTTTCTATCATTCTCTACCCATACTCTTCATCTCTATAGGCATGTTTAAATCTCCTTTATTTTTAATTAGCCAGAGCAACAAAAAATATGTTGTATTTATTATAGAAATATAATTTATGTCCCTTTTTAATTTAGAAAAGCAAATGAATGATATGTACATTTGCTTTGAAAACTCCTACAAAATCTTCTAAATAAAATTACTTCCTACTTATGTAACTCAATTTTTGCCTATGCATAAGTAACTTGATAGAAGAAATATTTCGTATTCCTAAAATAAACTCATGAAAAAATGCATCATGGTCATTTCTTTTTAAGCCACTACCAACAAGGACTTTTTAAAGCTAGGCTTAAAATCCCTGGTAGGAGGACAACAGCTAAAGCAAAATGAATATGTGCTTGGTAAACTATAAGCTCAGGGTACTTTATTGATTGATGTAAAATATACCTCATAGTCATAGAATTTTAAGGTGAAGGTGACATTGTCCTCATTTTATAGGTGAAAGAAGAAGGTCCAAAAGGATTAATAGCACAAATTAGGAAAGTAGGTTAGTGGTAAGAAAGCAAGTTGGCAAGAATCCCCACTGAATGATCGTTCACTCATACTAAACACAAGTCTGTGTTGAAAGTATGTAAACCAATTTGACAATAAATTTCATAAAAAAAAAAAAAAGAAATCCTGCCATATATTATGACTTGGAAGTCTGCCGTACACACATTAGGATGGGAAACAGGTGATGCAGTAAATACTTTGCCCAAGTCATTATCTTCTCAGACATGTACCACAGTATCAAATAGGTTTCTGTACATCAGGAATCACTTCATGGAAGGAAAGTATCAACGTTGCTTTGTGCGAAAGAATGACTTGACAATACTGCATGAGAAAAAGCAGAAAGTTGTGACCAAACAGATGAAGAGTTGGGTCATCACTGGTGTTTTTAGGCAGCACAGTCCGGTGTTAGTTTGTATAAATAATAGAGAATAACGTTTTCTTCACTTCCTCCTTTTCTTCAGTATCTTCACTTTTTTCTTCTTTTGAGGAATGCGATATGTACTTAAAATAATTTTTCATGTTGTATGGTTATTGTATGAACAAAGAAGGATATTTTAAAAGGTGGGCTATGAAGCACAATACTCTACAGGTAAGTCTTATCCTGGTTGGTCTATGAGTCAAGATGAATGAAAAGTATTCCTTGAAATGAATAGCCTACATATGTTTATAATCTCATGGCATTGTATAGGCACATGAAAATTGGTTCTGTTGCGATATAGAATAAATTTAAGCACCTCAAAATATAGAATGACTTCTGTACATGAAGAAGAGTCTTGCTCCCTAATATAACAAGATATATTAACTAAATATTTGTTATTAATGTCCATTCCTTGTATCAGGGTATTTCATTGCAAAGCCAAGGTAAAATACTTTTATAGATATCCAAATGATAGATGCATGTGTGCGGTTGTATTTGCATGGGAAACACGAATATTTACCATTCTGTGAAAAGATGACAAGGCAGATGTGAACATTTTCCACATGGTCTTCTGATTTATTAAAAGCAAATAAAATTAAATCACCTTTGTTTGCTGTAGTCAATAACCCCTATAGAATATTCTTACAATTCTTACAGAATCATCTACCAGTGCAAACACAGCCATCTGCTAATGCTGCCCACCTATTTTAGGGAATCTGAGCTAGTCACGGCAATGACTTTGAGACTATTTTGATGAAAAGTTTTGGCATAGACGTCCTTAAAAGAGTCTTATTAACACAAATTTATCACCTTCACAGGCTGTAAACAATATATCAAAAACGAAGCTCTATTTTTTGCTTTCTTTGCCATCTTTCCCTTTGTCTTCTTTTTCTGTTTTGTCTTTTTCATATTTCTCTTTGTCTGGCTTTGTTACACTATCATATGAAGGTGGAGAGACAGTGGATGGGGTTGCATCTGTTTTTTCTGGACTTGAGTTCTCATTAACGTTATCAAAAACCTTATCTTCTTTATTGGGCAAATCATCATCTCGGTTTCCATCTTTTATGTATATACTTGATATATTTTTGACATTTTGCCGTAAGCGGTAACGTCTGTAAGCACGCTGAATGACAGTAGCAGACACATCCTCTTGTTTTCGTTTTAGTGTAGTTGTTATGGGTTCATAGGACACTTTGGAAGGATTTGCTGACATGAACCTTTCTTCCATCTGTGAACGTAGAGAGTCCATCTCTCCGCTTTCACCCAGAACACGCTTTGTAAAAGCAAATAAGATGTCAAGACAATGGATCCGGTCACCACTGACCATGGGCAGGTCCATGGCAATGAGCTGGACTTTGTTTGGTTTTGCTATGAGGAGAGGAGGATCTAGGGCAGCTGCAAAATCAGAGAGTTTGCTATACTCTATAAACTGGGTGGCATCAGGATCAAACTTCTCCCAAACCTCATAGAACATCTCAAAGTCATCCTCACTCAGGGGCTCTGTACTTTCCTCAGTAGCGACACTGAAGTTCTCCAGGATGACAGCGATGTACATGTTCACCACAACTAGAAACGATATGATGATGTAACTGACGAAATAGAATATCCCAACAGATGGGCTACCACAGTCTCCTTCAACTGAACTTCCAGGATGAACTTTTTTGGGGTCACAATCAGGGGGTGCACTGTTGAGAATAGGCGCTAGCAATCCATCCCAGCCAGCAGAGGTGGTAATTTGGAACAGGCAGATCATGCTGTTGCCAAAGGTCTCAAAGTTGAACATGTCATTAATTCCAGCTTCCTTCTTAACATAAGCAAAGTTGGACATTCCAAAGATGGCGTAGATGAACATGACCAGGAAGAGCAGGAGGCCGATGTTAAACAAGGCGGGAAGGGACATCATCAGAGCAAAGAGCAGCGTGCGGATCCCCTTCGCCCCTTTGATCAGACGCAAGATTCGACCAATCCTGGCGAGACGGATCACTCGGAACAAGGTAGGGGACACGAAGTATTTTTCTATCAGCTCAGCCAGAAACATACCTGGTGAGGAGGGAGGGGATAGAAATAGTTAAATTTCCATGCTACAGAAAATCATGACTTTAAGTATTTTTATCTGCCATCTTATCTCTTACAATTTCAGAACTGTCCTTTTATATTGAAAGCAATTTCATAACAATCAAAAGATTGAGCAATCCCAAAGGAAAATGAAATTATCATTGTGACATTTTCTCTCCTTTTACTAAGTTTGTGGACATTTTTTTTCCTCCAGAATAATTTTAATTATAAGGGTAATACGTACTCATGTAGAAAGTTCAAGCAGTACAGTAAAATGCTAAAAAGGAAATATAAATCACCTGAAATATCACCAATAAATAATCACTGTTACTATTTTGCTGAACATCACTTTTGACATTTTTCTATGCAAGCTCACACACACACATTGTCACAGGAATATAATTATGTTATATAAGCATCTTTCATAATTTATTATAGTCACTTCATCATATGTCATGGAAATATTTCCATACAAATGACAACAAAGTAATTTCTTATAGGTTTACAATGTTCTTTCCAAATAAACACATATTGAAGAAATTTATGTTGTTTTCGCTGAGATGAATATCCAAGTAGGCATATTTTTTCTAGTTACATCAGCATCATTTGATAATACATTAATAAAAGATCAAACAGTATATTTAAAATTTTTTATCTGTCACGAAATCTATCTCCAGAAAGTTTGTACAACTCCTCAGTTATATATGAAAGTGCTCATACTCTGCATGCTCAATTAGTATTGTAATTCTTTATAATTTTTACCAGAAAATCTTTATGATGTTTCAAAACATCTCATTATAACTTATTTGCATTTTTCTTGGAAAAAAAATCTACATTTTTTTCTTATTTATTGGATATTTTGTGTGCTTGTTGGCTGTTTTCAACTTTCTCTTTTGGCCATGTTAAGTCCTTTGCCCATTTCCCTATTGAGATATTTACTATTATTGATTTAGGGAGACTATTTTTCTATTGAAAGTGTCTTTATTGTTCTTAAATGTTACATAATTTTTTCCCCTGTATTTTGTCTTTCAATCTTTTTGTTTTGGGGAGAGGTAGTGGTTAGTTTTTGTCCATAGAATATTTTGATTTTTATGTAGACATAGTTGTTATTTTTTTCTTCATAGATTCAAATTTGTGAGATGACATAGGAAGGATGATTCGATTCAGATTCATTGTTATAAATCTATTTCTTCTTGAATTTATTTTATTTTACACTTTAATCTTTGATTCATGTGATTTTTCTACTGACCAAATTATTTATCTTCTATATATTTGAAGTTAAATTTTGAATTATCTATTTGAATCTATTGAGCTTTTTAAAACACTGTTTTACTTCATCAGTGTTATAATAGTATAAATATCTAGCAATACTTTAATTTTTCTTCCAGATGAATTTTATAATCATTTAGACTTATACTGCCATTATCTCCATGATGCAAAAAGACTTACTGATATTCTCACTGGGATGACACTCTATTTATAATTAATTTATTTTAAAAAGGGTCATGATTAGAGTGATAGCCTTCTTATCCAAGTAAAAGAAAAGCCTTTCAATTATTTAAGATTTCCTTTATGTATGTTAGCTTCCTCATAGAAGTCTTATGCATTTCTTATTAAAGTTGTTACTAGATATTTTACTTTATTTTTATTGCCAATATAAATGATATTTTTCTTTAGGTATACTTTCCAAATTTTTTGTCCACATATAAAACATTTATGAATATTGATACATGTGATTTAAAATTTGTGTCTTTGAAATCTAACTGAATCCATGTTTTTGGTGGATTCTCTTTCATTTTTAAAGAATGCCATAATATGATCTGAAGATGAAGATAACTGGCTCCATGTACCTCTCTGTTTTCGTATCTAATTGCATCAGCCAATACTGTTAAAAATAGAAGTGATAGAGGAGCGCTCTTTTCTTCTTCCTAATTTAATGGGAATGCTCCCACTATTTTGCTTGTTATTCCTCTGAGATTCCTACCTAAATTTTAATTCGTTTTATTATATCTTAATACTTTCTTACTTCTCTTTTTTTCAAAAACTGGTTTTGAATGCCTCTTCTAAGTTACATGGTACTCAATAAGGAAGTTTTAGATCATATGACCTTTAACCCTTCTAGGACTGTTTTATCATCTATAAGTTGAATTTGTATTAAATAATCTCTGCAATCTTGTTCTGTCTAAAATTTGTAATTCTTAAAATAAATGAAACCCTAAAATACTGGGCAAAGCTTGTACAGATAATGAAAAAACAAGAGGACAGAAAAATAGCTATGGTAAAGGGGAGAAAGTATACAACCATGTGCTGTGATTCACAGACATGACTGAGGTTGGTTGAGAAATGATTGTATTGACAAGTCTTTGCCAAGTATGAAGCCATAAGAAATGAAAATGGCATTTCTTAAGACCTTACCTTCACTTTGAATTTAGAAAGAATTTTCACGCAGAGTCAGGGATATTCTGGCTGTTAGTAATCATTAATCAAGGGACAGTTCTCATATGTGCTAAAATTGGAGGTGATTTCAGATTCTGCATTGGTCTTCCTACCTACATATAGGTCTTTCTACCTTCAACCCTACATATAGATGTAGTTGCTACTTCTGTGAAAAGTAATCTTGGAAATCAAATATCAAGAAGTATTACATGCTTGTGGCTTTGAGGCCTATAGCATAAACATAAGAATTCTGACACAGAGGTCTTTGTTTTATTTAGTTTTGTTTTTAAGTTTCCTCCATTCTTCATTTTACTAACATATCCAAAAGTAAATTTACATTCAAGAATTCAGAACCTTCTCTGAGCATGTGTGAAGTTTAGTTTGATTCAAAATGGTCTTACCTACAATGGAGAGAATCACAACCACAAAATCAAAAATGTTCCATCCTACAGTGAAGTAGTAATGTCTGAGGGAGATCAGTTTCAGCACACATTCTCCAGTGAAAAGGATAATAAAAACCACATTTATCCAATATAAAACATCAGTCATGTAGTCACTTTGTCCCTCTTTTTCTACCATCATGGTTACCATGTTGAGGCAGATAAGAACCATGATGGTGATATCAAACACTTGGTTTGTTACTAGGTCAAATATACATCCTTGGAATTTGTTCTGTAAAGAAACAAGAATAATATGGAATGTAGAGTAAATTTTGCAAATATCCATTAATCATTATATTAGTAAAAGATTTTTTTTAAAGTTGTGTCTTCAAAGTTGCATAAATTATCTTTGGTCATAAGTTCTTGATTCTACAAGAGATATTATTCATGAGTTAAATCAAAGTCAGAGTGAATGAAAAGTTTTTGTTGTTGTTGACTTTCAGTATATACCAAACAGACTTCAGTTGGTCATGTATACTAACATTTGCTTTTAAGCTCATCCAACCCTAGTATGTTATATATGAATTGTTTCAGTCACCAGTAATTTTTTACTAAAATACCTCAGCTCTACTACCTGGAGTATTTCAAGTTAATAAAATCTCATGTCTCTAAATTTCTACTTTGCCATATTATTTTAACTAATGTGTTGCAGTGTCTTATACTTATATGACTGCTGTAGTATCAGAGACTTATATTTTCCTATCTCTTTCATGTATGGAATATGTATTTCCATACATATTCATACTTACAAATCACCTTTCTTTTCAGTCTCACTGTTAGTATTATGCTTTCTAGGAAACATAGCTTCTTCAAAATCCTTTTAGGAAAGGCCTTAAAGCATTTTACCAAGATCAAGTAGGGCATGCAAAAAATTAAAAACCAGGGTTTCAAATCCATAGATTGTGATTCAATAGGTCTGGTTGAGACCTGGCAATGTGTCCACTTAAAAAGTGCTGGGTGATCCTCATGTTGCCAGCTGGGTACTAATTGGCTTTGTCTTCAGCCATGACTCTTTGGCAAGGTGTGTTATGTTCAATACAAATTTAAATGCATTATATGCATTTAAATTATATGCATTTAAATTTTTTCCCCCAAGTTGTTAGAGGCATACAAACTATTCTTTGACTGCTTAGACTCACTATTTCCATCTGAGCCCATTCTGGTCTTTGACTTCACAGTAGGAAAAAGTTTAGACTCACAACCAGTCCAACTGCTTCTTTTGCTATTTGTTGCAATATTAAAAATCTTCATGTTAGTTTTACCCTACTGATAGACAGCAATCACTACATCATAAAGTCATTACTTGGATAAATAAGTTTCAATCAAAATTACATTTTATTTGTATTCTCCACAGGCCACTGCCCTAGTAGTAAGCTGTGTAGCTAATATAAAAGTAAAACCATATATAATTATTTGTAATTTTTATAGGAATATTAAGAACAGTGATAACGTTCAAAATACATATATTCAGTTTTATAAGGCCTTTTATTCAAATATTAGCATTCATGTTTAAGAACTAGTTGTACGTTAAAGATGAATTAAAAATAATTGAAAATTTATATGCTAGAGATATATATGTAAAAATATACAGTTGCCCCTTGGACAACAGTTTTGAACTACATAAGTCCATTAATCATGGGTTTTTTAAAGATAAATACAGTGCAGTACTGTAAATATATTTTCTCTTCTTTATGATTCTCTTAATAACATTTTGTTTTCTCTAGCTTACCGTATATAATACAGTATATAATACATATAACATGTAGAATATGTGTTCATCAACCATTTAGTTTATCAGTAAGATTTTTGGTCAACAGTAGGCTATTAGTAGTTAAGATTTGGAGGAGTCAGAAGTTGATATGCAGATTTTGACTGTGTGGAGGGTTGGTGCCCCTAACCCCTGTGTTGTTTTAAGATGAATTGTTTTTTTTTCTTTTTTCTTTTTTTTTTTTTACCCCTGGCCGAGGTATTGGCTTTTGTGGTTTCTTAGATCCCAGCTTTTTCATCGCATTATAATATTTCTTCTGTTCTTCTGTCATAAAGATGTCTTGACCTCCAAGGTAAAGAAATAGAAAAATAAATCTAGTTAAAATCAGAATCATGGTCTGGATCTTTCTTCAGATCATCAAGACAGGTTAAAAATGTATTAATATAGAAATAAAATGCATTTATTATGTGCCACGTAGCTATAAATAAAACCCATCTTAAAGAATTACTTACATGTAGGCATGTTACTCTCCATAAATAATGTAATGTGCATACGTAAAATATATGTATTACATATAATAATTATTGGCTCGATGTTCTTTTGGTGCAGTAACCCGTGTCATTTTAAACTATGTGCTGGTATTTCATTTTATCTGCTACCTATCTCAGGCATTTTATTGCTAGATTACAAATATATTAGGAAGAGTTATACAAAATAATACTGAACATCTTTTTTGATGATTTGGCTAATATTTGGGACTCTAATGAAAAGTAGGGGCCAAAACCATAGTAAAAATAATTTTATGTTATTTGTATTCATTTATAAATGCCATATTTGTTTAGCACAGAAAAAGAATATATAGTAGTGCCCTCTTATCTGTGGTTCTGCTTCCTGTGGTTTCTGTTACCCATCGTCAACTGTGGTCTAGAAGCAAGTGATCCTCCTGGCATAGGTCAGAAGGTGAATAATAACCCAAGGCTACATCACAATGTCTGCAGATAGTCACCTCACTTCATCTCATTACATAGACATTTTATCATCTCACACCATCACAAGAAGGGAAGTATAGTACAATAAGATATTTTGAGACAGAGAGACGATATTCACGTAACTTGTATTATGGCATATTGTTCTATTTTATTATTATTGTTGTTAATCTCTTACTATGCCTAATTTATAAATTAGACTTTACCATAGGTATGCATGTAGAAGAAAAAACATGGTACATTTAAGGTTTGGTACTATCTATGGTTTCAGGCATCCACTGAAACATATGCCCTATAGATAATGGGTGGAGGAGACTACTGCACAGTGAACATGTAAGACACAATCTCTGTGTGTGTGTGTGGGGGGGGGGGGGTGTTTGAAGAAACTTGTTAGATACTTTTTTCATTCCAATAAAGAAACTGCAATATAAGCAGGTTATTGGGTGTCAACATTATGTATAATAGTGTTGGAGGTATTGAGGAAATGACCAATGATTCAGGATCCTTGACCTGAAGGACTTCCTAATTGAATAGACAACCTTTAAAATTCAACAGTAAAAATAACTAACTCTAAAGTTTTTTGGGGTCGCCTGGGTGGCCCAGTTCGTTAAGCATCTGAGTTTGGCTCATGCCATGATCTCATGGTTTGTGAGTTTGAGCCCCATTTTGGGCTCTGTACTGACAGTGGAGAGCCTGCTTTGGATCCTCTGTCTCTCTCTCCCTGTTCATCCCCAGTTTGCACCCTCTCTCTGTCTCTCAAAACCAACCAACCAACCAACCAACAAACAAACAAACAAACATTGGGGTGCCTGGTTGGCTCAGTCGGTTAAGTGTCTGACTTCAGCTCAGGTCATGATTTTGCCTCTGTGCTGACAGCTGAGACCCTGGAGCCTACTGTGGATTCTGTGTCTCCCTTTCTCTCTGTCTCTCATCTGCTCATGTTCTGTCTCTCTCTGTCTCAAAAATAAATAAACATTAAAAAAATTTAAAAAAGAAAGAAACATTGAAAAAATTTACATGAAGGTTTTTGATCTTTATTTCACAAAGGGGGCTTAGAAGCTTTATCTGTTCTTTTAGAGTATGCCAATTTTCTTTAAATTATCTGTAATTTTTACAAATTCACACATTTTCTACATTGATGTGTAACATCAACTTTTTAGTTATGGGACAAATTAGTATAATCGATGTAATGGGGAATTTATTTTGAATAATTTTTAGTTCTCAAATTCTTACTTAATTTGTAGGGTTGGGGAGTTAAAGATCATCTGGTTATTGTTTCCCTTTAGTTTTCTTGGATTGGGCAATAGCTTTCTATTATACCGCATTTTAAAAAATGTATCAAATACCTAATGGTAACCAGACTCTGCTTTCTTTCTTAAACTGTTTTAACTCACCTTTATTCTAGTTGATATACAGTCTTTGGTATTTATCTTACATATTCATGCTAGGTATCCAGGAGAGCCTTCAGGCCAGTGTTAAGAGAACTACTTATGAGCAGAAGCTGAATGCCATACCATGTCAAGAACTTACCAGAAGAAGCTAGGAAAACACTGGGAAGAGAACTCTGAATTAGAGGTAAAAATCAAAGTGGCAAATTTTAACTTTTCTTAATGATACCTTGTTTGCCAAAATAATAAAAGGTGGGGATAAAACTAGGAGATTACAAAATGCTCTAATAGAGGAATTTGTGTTGTTTGGTTTTACTGTAGCTTTAGAGACCTTGTGCAAAATGTATCCCTTTAAAAGCTAGATGGGAGACACTCTGTAAATCAGGCTGGTCCTTTTCAACGTTACACACTATGTCAAGGCTGTTTTACTTAGTACTTAAGACTGTAGTTCTAGTATCAGATCTTCTTTGTTCAAATCCTATCTCTGTTGTCCTCAGGCAAGTTTCTTAATCTCTTTAAGGATAAGTCATCTCATCCTTACAAGAGTAGCTATATCTCAGTTGTCTTGTTCTGAGGATCAACTGAGATCATGTATTCAAAGCACTCAGAATAATGCCAGATACACAAGCCCTCAATAATTGTTAGTTGCTATTACCGTTGTTGTTACTAACCTTCCTAATAAGGTTATAGTTACTAAAAGGGGTTGCTTTACTCAGAATTTACCCATACGTAACCAGGGCTATACTAGGTCTTTGTGTAAATATACTACATATTTTTCCCTTTTGTAACTTGAACCTATTAATAATTTGTGTTCTAATTTTCCAAAGTATGTTTTCTAATGAATTATTAAACTCTTATTATCACATGAACTCATTAAAATGAAAACATTACTTATAGAAGTGATGGGTATTTGGAAAAACTAGTAAAGTGGGGTTGGTTATTAGAAGAGCTATGAGCTGAGACCAAAGCACTAAGTTAAAAAGCCTTAAGAGTCAAGAATACGCTGGGAAAAGAATATGGGCTTTGAAGTCAAACAGACCTTTGGATCCTGAATGCCAATGGACCTGTTGATTGATTTGAAACAAATTACTTATCCTTACCAGGCCCCAGCATATATACTTTTCTATAAAGATGCCACTTTCATTAGCTTGTCTGTGGATTAGATGAATTCACATACACAAAGTTATCTAGCAGAAGATCTCCTATGTAGTAGGTTAATTGAAGTGTTGGTCCTGTTTCTTACTAAGGTGGAAAGAAACCGTAGGCCATTCAGAAAAGGTCAGAATATAAAAGGTATGCTTAAATTGCAAATTAAATACTAGAAGAAATGTAGGGGATAGTGGTAGTTGGCAGTGCTTCTAAATTAGTAACTTTTGCCTGACAGTAATGGTAATGGTGTCAACCCATCCTATCTTCCTCCAGTGGCAATTCTTGTAAGAGTAACATTTAAAAGCAAGAAGATTAAAGCAGTTAGGGTTGTGGCTGTCCTGTCCATGGTCACATGGCTTTATCTAGATATATGTTTGATTGATCCTATGCAGGGAATATTGGGGAATCATATGTATATGCTTATATACCATATATACACATATATAATGACTTAAGTTGAAAAAAAATAAATTGAAAATTAGAGTATACTTTGTAAACTTATTTTCAAGGTTAATTATCAATTTTTAGAGATTCTCTGTCTAAAGCCATGAATATATGATAATGTTAGCTAAGTGTGGCTCTCAGATATTAAATGTAAGAATGGAAGATGGGTTTTCAAAATATCTTTGAAAAAAACCTATATTTGAAAATGTAAGCATAAATAACATTTAACACTTACTAAATTTCCTTCCAATCATGAATATCAGTCACGTACAATAATGACATTTCATTTCTTGTACATCTATCTTTTCTTAAATGCTAAGCCAGTATCTAAAATGACTCCCTCTTGGAATCCTACCCCTTATCTTGGAAAGATTTCTTTTCCTGTGGGTGGTGCTACAGTTACAGTAACTCAGCCAACTTTGACAGGAAAATTGAGACTTCTTAGATGATTTATTCTCTTGCAAATCACAGATAATACTATAGAGTGTACCCACTACAGGCTCTTCATTGAACATATCCCGTATTCCCCATTGCTGCAAATGACTAATGTGGAGACTTAAATGTGGTCCAGGTAGCAGGTAATGCAGAATCTGACCTAGTCTTGGGTCTCTCTTCAGTCATTCTACGCATCATTGCTGGATTCAGTTTTTAAATTAGAACTGAGTTTTCATAGTCCCTGGAAGAAGACTCCAGAATTGGATCTGTGATGAGACTACTTCCTAACTGTCGGATCACACGCAAGTAACACATCCTCTCTGACAGGGGAAATGGTGATATAATGCCTTTTGGGTTTGCTGTAAAATGCGACTAAGATTACACATGTGGAGTACTTTACACAGAATCAGACACATCATCAAGTCATAATAAATGGCACTGTCCTGCCTATATGTGCTCCCTTGCTCAAAATACCTCAATGACACATCAGCTCCTACTGAAAAATACCTAATATGGCTTTTCAGATCTGCTCTCAGGCAAGACTTCATCTTGTACTATTTCTCTTTTTAAAATTCCATCTCAAAACTCCATTCAAACTGGATGGAAGGCTATTCCTCCTGGATTATTTCCTCTTATGTCAGCCCTTTGCATGTGCTCACACATTTCTCTATCCCTCCCTGTGGATTATCCATCTTTCTGCCTCTCAGTTTCTACATGTCTTCTTATTAATCTTACAAAGCCTACCAATTGTCACATAAATGTGTTTTTTTTCTATTTATATCTATTTTTTCTCTGTCCATTTATTTTGTTGTTGTTATTATTGTTGCTTTTGTTAATTTTTATTACACTCATCACTGTTTCATATTATAGTATTTAGGGATCTGGCATAGTGCAGGGGCTAAAAAATATATGCAGTACATGGGATCAACTACTGACCTTATCAGAACTATCACTTACTAGATGCATGATCTTGGGTACATCACTTAACCTTTTTGTGGCTGTCCACGTTTATCAGACAAAGTTAATAATAATAATAATAATAATAATAATAATAATAATAAATTTTAGGGTGGATATTTTAGGTTGAATTGTGTCCCCCCAAAAAGATATTTTAAAGTCCTAGCCCCTAATACTTCAGAATTACCTTATGTGGAAATGTTGTCATTGTAGATGCAATTAAATCAAGGTGAGGTCATACTAGAGAAGAGTGAGCCTTTAATCCACTATGACGAGTGTCCTCATAAGCAAAGGATAGAGACACAGAGAGGGAAAACACTCCATGTGACCATGGAGGCAGAGACTAAAGATATGCTGCCATAAGGCAAGTAACACTTGAGCTACCAGAAGCTACCAGAAGCCTTTCCTAAAGGCTCTAAAGACAGCATGGCCCTGACAAAACCTTGATTTTGGACTTGCAGCCTCCATAACTGTGAGAGAATAAATTTCTGTTTTTTGAAGCCACCAGTTTGTGGTACTTGGTTATAGGAGCCTTAAAAAACTAATACAGTTGATGTGAAAGTTAATGAAACACAAATCTCAGGAAAGTATCTTACTTGCAACATTCAACAAATCTTAATTTCCACCACATGTATCATTGCTTCTGCTATGATACAAACTCCCTGAAGTCAGGAAACATATCCTGTGCTGTTGTCCATCAAGGGCCAGCCCAATGTATACCACACAGAGCAGTGGCTCAGAGAATGAATGAAGTTAACTCCTTATGAAATATGCTTTGAATGAACAATTAGTGCATTAATTTTTCTTAATTAGTCAATCCTCTATAGCGAACATTGACAAAAACTCAATACTTGTCATATTGCTTAAAAATATGACAGAAGATAATTATTTTCTGTGCAGAGATAAATGAGATTAAGCATATCTGTATTCAATTATTTAAAAAAATAAATGAAGTTATAATGAAGCTAACCACTAATTGGTATCAAATTAAATTTCAAATCATATTTTTAGGAAAATAATTGTTCATATTTTTCAGTACAGTAAAAAAAAAAAACCCTTAAAATACTTATCTTTTTTTTCTGTTGGTTGAAATTATCTATGATGACACCAATGAATAAGTTCAAAGTGAAGAATGATCCAAAGATGATAAAGATGACAAAATAAATATACATGTAGAGGCTGTATTCATAGATGGGCTGCTTGTCTACCTATAAGATTAACAAAAGTTAGCAGCATATTGACAATAACATTAATGATTTTGTTTTTTTCATGGTCTGACAAATTAATCCAGACAGTGCTATCCTCGGTGAACTTGGCTTTTCAGAAGCCATAGCATCTTGAGGATCAGCCTAAACCTTCTTAAAATTTATTCAACATTAAGCATTAAGCGTTAAGCAATACATATTTATTGCATGCTTACTATGTACATGAAATAATCTTCAAATGACTACAAAGGACTTAACCTATGTAGTACTTGTTCTCAGATTGGTAGGACAGACAATCTGGTAACTAACTGAACTAAAGTATGTTATTTATTTCCAGAAAAAAAAAACTGTAAAGAATGTGATACCATATTTATATAAATTTTATTGATTTTTTTTCTTCATTTGATTACACAAATGTCTTCACTGGATTTAACTTCTTAGCATGGAACTCATTTCACATAAACCCTTCCAGAGCATTTTAAACATAAAAACAACAAAATCTATGAATAAAAAAATTTAAAACCCATGAATAACTTATGATATTTAATTTTTATTTTGATAAATGTATTTATTGAGCGCTTATTGCCAGGGTGTGCAAAGTGCTCTACTTACATTTTCTGGTTGGTTCCTCAGAACAATCCCATGACATGGACAGTAATTTTTTTTTTCTTTTTACAGCCAATAAACAAGCTGAGAGAGGCAAAGTAATTTGCTCAAAGTCAGTTGCAGAGCTTATATATGATAGAGCCAGAATTTGAGTTAAGCTCTGTCCCCGAATGCTGCACACGTCATCACTAGGCTATTATTGGGTGGAAGGAAGTTCTTCATTTTGTGTGTATGTACCAAGGGCTCCTTGGAGCTACTATTTGAAAATGGCTGACCTAAACTCAGGAGCTTTAAAACTGTAGAGTTTGTGTTATATTGACCAATACTTACATTAACAGAATCAACAGCTGCATACATAATATCCATCCATCCCTTAAATGTTGCCTGTAAATATAACAATAGAATCTGAATGTGAAGCTCACACTCTAAAATAGCCATACACGAATTCAGTCCATTTATTGTTACATTTATTAAGTGATATCAAATCACTGAATTTTACTGTATTTCAAAATATCAATTTAATATAAAGATGCTATGTCGAGCACCAAAAGGACATAGTGCCAAGTCACATTGTAAATCTTAGTCCTAGTTAATTATTTCCAGGTTGTTACAATTCCTGAAAATTTTGCACATGAACTTTAATTTTTCCAGAGATAGAGTTTTCCAGAACATGTTTTATAGGCACATGTTCTATGAAAGACCAAGTCTCTTTTTAAAGTCACAAAGTACATTATCTTTAACTTCTAGTTAATAGATTAAACAATGAATTATATCCTTCATCCAGAGTCCACTACAATATCAAGCATTCATGACAGGGCTCACTTACAACTTGAAGCAGAGACAGGTAACCAAGTCCAACATTATCAAAGTTCACCTTCAGGTTTTTCCACCGCACATTTTGACTAATGTTCATCAGTGCAGAACAGTCGGAACGATTTTTAACTAGACTTGTTGGAAAACGTGACCCATCTGTGGTATTAACACACTCATAGAACTTCCCAGCAAACAAATTTACTCCCATGATGCTAAATATTAGCCAGAATATAAGACACACAAGTAGCACATTCATGATGGAAGGAATTGCACCTATGAGTGCATTCACGACCACCTAGTATTCAAAGGAAAGAAAAGGATGATTAGGATTAGTAAAAATGTTAAATGGTCCACATTAATGAAACACAATGCAGAATTAAGGAAATTAGAAAAGCCACCCTTACATGTTTAAGACATCAAATCACCAAGCAACATGTATTAACTAACTATGCTTAGTAGTATGCCAACCAAGACAAACGAGACAGGAGCCCTGTGATCGATAAGCTTACTTAAAATAGTTGATAAACACATTGAAAGTATTAGCAACAGTGCAAAACAAAGTAGCTAAAAATGATACCATAGCTTAAATAAATGAAAAAATAAAAATAATAAACCAAAAACCTGATATATGTAAGGTGAAGTCGAAAATCTGCATAATCTAGGGAAAAAAAAGAAATTTCTAAGTATAAATGATAAAAAAATAAATAAAATGTACATTTAAAGGTCAGTGCTAGCCCTAGATTTGTCAGTGCTAAAATTCTCCTATATAGAGAAACCACTGGTGTATATAAGCTGGAGTTAAGGTTGGGAGTCTTTCAGCGTATGAACCCCTTATATTTAATTGGTTCTGCTAGTTGTATGGTGCTGAATTCAATTAAGACCTTGGGACCTCAGTTTCCTCATCTACAAAACGAGAGCCATCTGTTCAAATTTATTATTCTAGCTCTAAATATACTTTATATATAAGTCCTTGGCTAAATATAGATAATGCTTGCCTTGGTTAAAATAAAAATGAAATAGTTTATCATTAGTTAATACTTCCTTTATTTCAGCTTTTCAGCATTTCCACTGCTATTAATCACTGGTGCCTCTTGCCATTCCAATTTTCCTGCATGGAGACTATTGTAGCATTTATCACTCTCCAGATTTTCTTAATTACCCCATCTTTCGAAACCTACCTGTCTTTTTATATTTCAGCTCTAGTCTGTATTTGAGTCCAAATGTGTTAAAGACTAATTTGTTAAGTGAGAGCACTGTGCTCCCTCTTTTTTCCAAGCAGTGAAACATTAAGAATCTTTGACCATCTTTGAGATTTTCTAGAGCAGGGGTTGGTGAGCATTTTCTTAAGTATTTTTAGGCTTTGAGGGTTGTATGTTCTCTGTTGCAAGTATTCAATTCTGCTCCCGTAGCAATAGATTATAAACAAATGGGCATGGCTGAGAGGCAATAAAACTTCTTTACAAAACAGGCAATCAGCCTGTGGGCTTTAGTTTGTTGACCTCTGACCTAGAGCAATAGTACCATAGGGTCTGTGGGCCACTGAGCTTCCATGCCAGCATAAAATTCTATGAAAAACATCATGGTTGTATTTTTTTTTTTTTTTAACGAAGAGATGATTCATAGTGTTATGAGATCCTTATAGTGTACGTGACACTAAAAGGGTTAGGAAACACAGGAGTAGAGAATAAAGTTCAAAGTGGTCAACTCTTGTTCAAGCCATCCTCACTTCCTGCTAACCTCCACACTGTGCTTATCACTGAGGCACATTTTTCCTTCTAGTCCTGGCTCAAACATGCCTTACACACTCAACCCTATGTTTCTCTACCAGCTAGCATCTCTGCCTGGAATGTCTAGGTGCCTGGGGGTTGAGGCCCACTATTTCAGTCCTGGCTCCAAAGTCACCTCCTTGTGAGGCCTTCCTAGACTTCCCAAGGTAGCTACTCTAGCCTCCATGGTCCTGTAGTACTGTGTGCTTACCATTTCATAGCAGATGTCATAGAGTAACCACTGTTTCCCTGTCTGTCTCTCCATGACTTTTGTCCCCACTCAGTCTTGGGGGACTGGGGTCTCTTCACCATTGTACTCTTTTTATAGCCTAATAGCTGACACATAGTTGGTGTTTAAAATGTTTGCTGAAAGAATGTGAGTAATGGTGGTCTCTGAGGGAGATAGGTACATATTGGTCTGATGAGCAGCCATTTGGGAAAGTCAATAAGCTTGAGATCCTCAAGATTCAAAGGAAGCTAACTACATAATGCCTCAAATCATCATTTCATTTACTCTTCAGAATGATCCTGCAGTGGGAAGGAACATATCCTTTTATGTGGTTAATAAATGCTACAGAGATATATCTGCTCCTCCAAATCTATTAAAACATTCTCCAATTATTGATAAAAAACAAACGGCAAAGAGGGTAGAATAATGGGCTAGCCTAATTGCTGAGGGAAGTAGCTTGTAGGGTAAAATACATTCTTTGTTCAAGAAAATGCAGTAGATGGTCTGTGTGAGTCCAGATAGGAGTCATAAGTTCCAGATCAATTGTAACATTCTACCAATGCTCAAAAAACGAAGTTAATGTCAATGGATTCCAATACTATCTTTCTGTGTGATAATACAACTTGTAATTTTTCAATTCTTATATGACAAAAGTATTGAATTACACTTATGAATATTTGTGTATAATTATGATCTCTCACATACACTGGAGCCATTATACATTGGATGCATTCAACACTAGACATGAGAGTCATAGTTTAGCAGGGATAACCCTGAAGATCTGCTAGACTAAAAGATCTCTGATATTCACCTGAGGCTTCAGATTTCTGAGCCCCACCCCAGAGTTCATGATTCAGTAGGTCTGGAGGAGGGCCTAGGCATCTGCATTTCTAATAAATTCTTAGATGATGCTGATGGCTGGTCTGTAGATCACACTTCAGTGAGATAGACTAATCTGCGTGTTAAGTTGTTCAGAGACTACAGGTAGAGAGGCAGTCAGATAAACAAGTACAAAATAATATAATAAGGATTTTGTGTGTCTGAACATAAAGGGAGGATGATCACTTATGCCTGGTGGTGAAGAGACAAAGCAAATATAAATTGGGGCTTAATGGCTGGGTAAGTGTCTGCTATATTGGGGAGCTAGGGTTGAGACAGGGCAGGGAGAAGCACTCTCAGCCAAGAGAACGACAGAAGCATGAGAAAGCAGGTATAAACCTGGTAAAAAAATAAATTTGAGGAGAGCAGAAATAAGTGAGGATATGGACTATTTAGAGAAAATAAGGTCATTGTCCCGCATGTATTTTATGAAGTTGCTGGTTTAATACAGCTCTGAAAGCTAGGTTGCTAGTAATTATTTTTCTCACCTTGTTTGTCTCTGCAAAATGGTCTCTTTTCAGGCACCATGCAGCCTTGTGCAAATTCAGTAAATTTTCAGAGCTTTAGTTTTCTCAAATGCAATTTGGATATCATTCAACTATTATTGAAACATTTATTTTAAGGATGAAATTTAAGGTGGTGGCTGATGCCCCTTGACTTCCCTGATTTTTCTTATGACTCCTACCAGGGTAGCTCTTTAAAAATATATATATATATTTTTTTAATTTTTTTTTCAACGTTTATTTATTTTTGGGACAGAGAGAGACAGAGCATGAACGGGGGAGGGGCAGAGAGAGAGGGAGACACAGAATCGGAAACAGGCTCCAGGCTCTGAGCCATCAGCCCAGAGCCTGACGCGGGGCTCGAACTCACGGACCGCGAGATCGTGACCTGGCTGAAGTCGGACGCTTAACCGACTGCGCCACCCAGGCGCCCCAAAAAAATATATTTTTTGAACACCTGATACAGGCAAGTCCTTGATGACTGGTATTTGGGAGATGTTATCAGAACTAATAGTGTCCCCTTCACCTAAATTTCCTAGCACAGGGAAGATTTTCATTTAAAAAGGGAGAAGTCACTTATTTGGATTACTGCCTAACAGTATTACGTGAAGGAGGCATTATTGTATTTGATTTACTCTTTGTTAAACAGTATGCACTGAATACTGTGTATATGCATATCTATACACATATATAAACATTACATCTATATATATACATACATATATGTGTGTATAAACAGTCCATAATTTCTACATACTTATTTTTCAATTTTATACTCCATTTAGAAAATAAGAATATTATACTAGAATGTTTAGCATTTTCTTACCCTCATTCCTTCAAATCTAGATAAAGCTCTTAGAGGTCTTAAAGCTCTAAGTGTCCGAAGGGATTTAATGGGGCCAAGGTCTGAGTAGCCGAGAGTGTTTGCAACTAAAGTAACCAAAGAAACCTACAAAAAATAAAATTTTCATTAATCATTTCAATGAAATAATAAAGCATAAAGAGGAAAAGTCAAATTCAAAGATCACTAACAGCAGACCAATAAGAATAATATGATTTTAAATATCAAATTGTCTAGTCATTGGCTAAAAATAGGTAAGATGTGCTTTTAAGGAAATATATGTAAAGAAAGGTTAATGAAAATAAAAGAAATAATAGAAGGAAAGTAGTTTCTTACCCTGAATAAAAATCACACATTCTTTTTACATGTTTGTAGTCAATGATTATATAATTGCTTATTAATATGTTTATGCTTGATATATTTAATTAGATATGCTATATATTTAATTAGAGCAACTTATGTTATACATTTATGCTATGCATTTAATTAGAGCAACTATCAAAATTTCAATTATAATAAAACCCAGGGCATAAGAAAGTGTGTGATTCTGAAGCTAAGTCATAAGAGTGTGGCATTAATTCGGCTAAACCTATGTCTCAGTGTAAACATTATTCAAAAGCATTTTGAAGACTCATGATTTTGAGACGGAGTTAATTCCCCACAAGGCTGTTTTGCCTTGTGATTTATCAGAACTGGCACCAAAAAGATTTACCTAGTAATACACACTGGGAGAAAAATCTCAATTGTATTGAAGAGAGCAAAAAGTAGATGATCTCACTGGCTTTGCAATCAACACAGACATACGGACCTTCATCATGTGAGACCTGCCACAATTACCATGATCAGTATGCAACAGAAATTAGTGTTCTTACAATAAACTATCTTAGAAGAAAGAACATGGACAGAAATAAAATCAATACACATTTTGGTAATAGAGCAATGAGCTCCTCAATGACCTTACATCTGGATCTGTAAATGCATGAAGTCTCTGAGTGCGTTCCATTTAAAATATTCATTTGTTGTTACACTGTGTGTAGCAGGAAGTAATGTCTAAGAACAATGTCCAGAATGTAGCTTTTCATTATGAATGAAGTAATGACTAAAAGATTCAAGTTTTCCAGGGAAGACTAGGAACACCTGAGAGTCATTGTTCTTATATTTATTGACAGAGTGGAAAAATTCAGCGCTCACAAGTTCACTGCTCCTGCTATCAGAGACAAGTAAACTGATTTATGAATCAAAATGCGTTGAAGACTTTTGTTCTTTCTCATACAGTTACTTCCAAATGCCTCAATGTTGTGCAGGTTTGGTGGTACAGTAGTGAGCATAGCTGCCTTCCAAATGTCTCAGTGTAACATTGTTTATTTTTAAGTCCTTTATATTATATATCCAGCAGAACTAATTGTCTGTTCCTCATATCATTTGAAATTCACCCAAGTCATTCAGGTCTATTATTTTCCACTTAAATACACTTAAGAAAATGTACTTTTTAATCGGGATAACAAGTATTCCCTTTTAATCAGGAAAAAAATTTTCAAATGTTTACTATAATTTTTTTAATGTTTATTGATTTTTGAGAGACAGAGCATGAGCAGAGGAGGGGCAGAGAGAGAGGCAGACACAGCATCCAAAGCAGGCTCCAGGCTCTGAGCTGTCAGCACAGAGCACAATGTGGGGTTCGAACTCATAAGTCTTGAGATCATGACCTGAGCTGAAGCTGGATGCTTAACAGACTGAGTCACCCAGGTGCCCCTCTCTTTCTTAAAATACATTCTTGTAAACTTAAAATACATACTTGTAAACTTCTATTTCACAGGCTGAGTGATGAAAGTAACTATGTTTGTGATAATGTTTTTAAAGGTTTTTAAATACCTTAAATATTTTATAATAACCCATAAAAGACCCAATCATATTTAATGGTTAAGAGAAAAGAAAAGAAAAAGCCTACATTCTTTCTATCATTTCTTCTTATTTTGTTTAGCCTTTCTTTAAATCTATTATGTTACAAAAGCATATTTCTTACCATTTATTTTTCTATCTAGTAACTAGGTAACATATATATAAAGGTAAATTTAAAAATCAAACAATATGAAATCACTAACATAAAGTATCAAAAATTAGAGATCAGATCTCACAGAGAAAGCCTAAGGTAACATAAGAGGTGTAATGTATAGCTATATCTCAATAAAATAATGTTTTTGCATATCACCTATATAGAAAGCAAAATGTTAATTATTGTTTTTAATATTTTATATTTTGACCTGTTAAAAAGAACTTACTAAGCTTTGGATAACAATTGAGAAATTAAACTTTTGAGTAGAAATGATGAGTTTTGTTTTAATTTTGTAGTCAGATTTTGCTATTTATAGTCATTCTTACTTGTAATTTTGATATCTATGAATGATGCTATATTTTTCTTTTCTGAAAAGTTTAATGATGCAAACTGGTGGTTAAATGTTAGAGCACTTGTTAACATTATAAATATTTGCATGTTGCCCTCTAATTCCAGACATCAGATGGAAAACAACTCCCTAAAAATTATAACTTATTATAAGATGTCCTTTCTCTAGCCACAAAGACTAGATTTTGGAAAATCTAGGGAAATTAGTAATAGATGGAAGAACATAAATCATTCTGAGAAAAATTAGATTTGGATATTGAGGTAAAAAATTAACTTAAAAAAGCCTTTTAAAATAATATAAAATATAATAACATAATTATTATGTGATATATTATTAAATTATATTATTAAAATATAAAATAAAACAGAGAACACCAAACAAGAATAAATTGGATGTTGCACCATTTCTATTTGAGATGACTTAATCTCACAGCTATTTTAGGATCTCTTTCTTATTTCAACAAGATTCCCAAAAAAATATTTTTGCTTTGTTAAAAATAATTTGTAAACTTAACCTTGCTTATATATTTTCCATCATTCAAGTGTTGAACAGTTCTCTGAATTTATTACTTGACATTGTCAATGCCTATTTTTCTGTTCCATTGCCACTCCAGAGATTAAGGGTAGGTTGGATGTTTCAGGTGGGGACAAGAGTGTGACTCATTTTGGTTTTCCTTCTCATTGTGAAAGAGATAAATATTTTGAAATTCATGCCTCTCCATTTCCCTAACACAGAGTTATATAGCTTTTGTGTCACCACTTTTACATAACTTTCAGCTAACACATCAGCTTGATACATCCCTTATTGTCTCTTATTTTCTAATTTTATATTGTAAAAAAAAATCAATATTTTATCTTTTTAATCTATGCCTCTACCCTCTTCCATTCCCACACCCACCTCCTAGTGTTTCATTTTGTTCTTATTCCCAACAGCAATGATATTTGAATTATGTATACATACGTGTATATAAAATCACATTTTCTCTTACTGCAGAAAACACATGCAAAGTAAATTATAAATGTTAGAATGGCACAGAAAATAATTTGCATTCATTGAAGAATTTCTCTTAATACTCCTTACAGAGATATTTCTACTGGCTATATTAATATTTCAAAAAAACCCATAAATGTATAGTCTGAAAGTACAAGAAGCTAACCAAAATTAAATATGATAACAAACAACATTAATGAAGGTTCTTCAGAACACTTATTTATAAGAATACAGCCTCTTTTAAAATTTAGTCAAAGTACCTACATCAACAATTAAGAAATCCAGCCAACACCAGGCATTGGTGAAATACGTTTTATAACCATATGCTACCCATTTTAGAAGCATTTCCAGAATGAAGATGTAAGTGAATATCTTGTCAGCATACTCGAGGATAATCTTAATGGTCTTTTTCTTTTCAATATATATATCTTCAAAAGCCTGTGAAAATAATAGTCAAATATCAATTCATGTCCAACTTAAAGCTTATGATTCATAACAAACTCAGGAAATAAAGTTCTGATGGAGAAACCACTGAAAGATAATACTGTTATGGGCTAGCTGACTTTCTTCTGGTTTACAGCGACTATATAACACTTAGTTTTAGACTACTTACCAGTATGCACTGCTGGGCACCAGAGATTAAGGGAAAGGATGTAAAGAATAAATTTTATAATCCTTTAAAAAGAATCATGATCTCTCATACTTGCAGCAATTTCCACTTTATTTGACCCCCCTTTATCTCTCTCCAAATGGGATAAATCCTAATAACTTAAGACATGATTCCCAGATCAGCTTGTCATATATATTTTTCTCACCCTGCACTCTCTTTCACACCACCAGTAGGATTTGGAGACTCTCCTCCAGTTCTTATATGTGTGTTCACTCCCAGTGCCTAGCACTGTGTCAAGAACACAGTAGGAGACAAGGAAAAGTTTGCTCAATGAATGAATGAATGCAGTATCTTAACAGGGCTGTAGAACACAGAGGATTTCTTTCTTTGAATCTTGCACAATATTTTATCATTCATTGAAAGCTTAAGCTCTACAAATCACTATTTACATTCATTCCATGAATGCAGCACCTTTTAACACTCTTCTAGAACTTTTAGTAAGTGACAGATGATGGTTCTATGGCCATAGTCACAAGTCCCTTGGGAAATAATTTGAATTCACTTAACAAATTCAGCTCAGTGAGGACACTGAAAATGACTGCTGACCTAAACAGGTGTAGAGCATTAGGATTTTCCTTCTCTCTGTCTCTGTCTCTGTCTCTGTCTCTGTCTCTGTCTCTGTCTCTCTCTCTCTCAAGCATGAACTGGGAAGAGAGGCAGAGGCGAGGAGAGACAGAGAATCTTGAACAGGCTCCACACTCAGTGTGGAGCTCGACACAGGGCTCAATCCCATGACCCTGGAATCATGACTTGAGCTAAAATCAAGAGTTGGAGGCTCAACTAAGTGAGCCACCTGGGCACCCCAGTATTCTCTTTCTTGTTTAAGCAATATTCACTTTGTGGAAGAACATGAAAGTCAAAGGACCCGTACCCTTATAGTGGTTGACATTATACTACCCATCCATAGCCATGGGCTTGTCCACTTTCTTCTTATTATTATAAGTCCTTCTATCAATACTTTCAAAATGATCCTTGGCACTTATTGAAAACTGTTGGTATCAGTATTGAAGAAGGCAGAGAAGTTGGGACACAGACAATGGGCAGACCTACCAAGATGATAAAAGAGATTCTAGCACCTAGCAGAGGTTCTGAAAGTCAGTGGCACTGAAGTACAAGAAGAAACTTCCAGCCTTCAGGGTTTTTGGGCCTCCCTTCTCCAGGTTGTAGAGGAATCAGGCAAGCTACTGAGATAAACTATGGCAATGCTTCAGTACTTGAGATGCAAAGTTATTTTTTTAAAGTTTATTTATTTTGAGAGAGAGCATGGGGAGGAGCAGAGAGAGGGAGAGAGAGAGAACCCCAAGCAGGCTCTGTATTGTCAGTGCATGGAGCCCAATGTGGGGCTTGAACCCACGAACCATGAGATCATGACCTGAACCAAGATCAAGAGTTGGACACTCAACCTACTGAGCCACTCAGGTGCCCCTTGAAATGCAAAGTTTAAGGAAGGGGCTTTATCACAAAGAACGAGAGTGATATTCCTGGAACTGAGGTGGAAAGCAGGACCAGTAGCAAGTCTTGATGCTGAGAGCCAAACACTGTGCCTGAATACACCTTGCTCTGACTAGTCCCAGAGCTGGAAACTGGATTCAGTCTGCAGTGTTCCTAGCTAGCTTCCAGGACTAGTTATGTAACTGTGGGAGCAAGGAGGCAAGGACATCATTATATGAGCTCCACCATGTGGGGTATAGGTTTTACTGTTACTCATTTCAGTTACTATTCATTTGTTTTTATGTGGTGTGTACTCTCCCTTTTGAGGAACCACAAATCAGTGAAAAGATATAGTAGCTTTGATTTTAGACCTCAGGTATGAGTCTGTTGTTTACTAGCTTTAGGACATTAACTAACTTTTTAAACTCTCTTCCCTGCTTCCTCATTGGTAAAATAAGCAAAATAATCATAATCTCACAGGATTGTTTAAATATTAAGTGAAAAAACCTATATAAATATCTTGAAGCATAATAAATATGTACTAAATTTGAATTGTTACCTTTCACTTATTTTATAGACAGGTATTTAAAAAATCTAGCTCAACTGGCAAACTCCCTGAGTAAAAACAGCAGTTTCTTAAACTACCTTTCTCTTTTATTCTTCATATAATTCACTTGAATTTCAGTTTTGAAAGCACCTCTCGCCAAAAATGTCATCTTCCTTTGGACATTTTGAATCAGGGATTACTCTAAACTTTTCTTTAATTTTTTTTTTTCTCTCCCTTCTAACAGTCTCAGTCTCATGTGTGACTCAGCACAGAATAAACTTCATTAGGTATTAGGAATTAGATTCCTACTTGCATTCCACCAGATAAGAAGAGTAGCATTTTTTAAAATTCATTTTCTGTTTCAGGAGAAGTCATCCACTGTGGGCCCCGTGCATCCCTGCATGTCCTTGTTGGATAGGCCAAGAATGCAAGGCCCTGACTAGCTTCACTCTGGCTATTTCTCAGGGTTGTTTTTGCAACAAGCAACCTTGAGGAATAGAGACAGTGTCTCTGTCTGGGACAAAAAGCAAGGTTGCATACTGCTTGCTATAAAAGGACAGGGTTCCCTAAATTTAGGGCTCTTCAGCTGTGATGCTAAACCACTGTGTGTGCACCAGTCATTTACCCCCCTGCCATGCCCTCATGAGACTTGGGGATTAGCGGGACCAACATAAACATGTTGAAGTTCATGTTGCTTCCAAAATCATGAGAAATAAAATTCTTTGTCTCTGACTTGGAAGTCTCCTATCTTCTACCAGCATCCATGAAACAGTAACAGGTTAATTTCTTGCAAGTAGAGTAAAATCCAAAATTCATGAAGACTATCTATGAGGCAATTTACAACTTTCTTGAGTATTGTGTCTTCAGTATAGTGGAATTTCCAGTGGTATCTCTAGCTGGAACTGGGCTTCTAATGGTTCATTTCTGGTCGTGTCAGCAGGAAAGACAAATAAGTAAGAAAAGGCTCAGGGAGTGTGAAACTCTCCTAGAAAGTGCTTTCAACTCTCATAGAAAGAGCTTGATATTGTGCAAGAATAAGAATGTGTCCCTTTCTCACCCTAATATTACAGCTTGTGTTTCAAGATCTTCATAAGCTGACACTGACTGTCTTTGTCACAGTACCTGTGGTTACCACTCTCTTTCCTGTGTTTGCTCTTCCTCCAACATCACTTTCTACAGGTTGGCAACTTTAATGTGCTGAATACCTCCCGATTTTTTATGCTTCCTTATCCCTGTACACTTGTTCCCCTCAGCCCACCCTGTCTCTTGGAGGATCCCTGTTAATCTTCCTAGATCTTGCACAACATCAACTATCTTTCTTAAATTCCAAGCAGACAACAGTTCGTCTCTTGCTACAGAGCTTTATCAAGTATATTCCTCACTTACAAACACATCCCAGTGCTGTAATCACTTGTGCCTCTCTCCCCAGTGCTCTCTTGAGAAAAGTACCTGGATCTTAGCCACCTTCACATTCAAGACAGCAAGAATAATGCCGGCCATGTAGTAGTGCTCAGCAAATATTTACTGAACTAAGCTAAATTTTTGTCCTAGCACTAATTATAGGGCTTCATTTTTAGGCAAAACAACTTTCCATGTTATTTTTATCCTCCAACTCATTTATTAAAAATACTGACTTACTCAAGAGATTGCTTTAGGTGTCATATCACTTACCAGAGCACCACTGCTGAGCAGGATCATGAGAACAATAAAGCTTTCAAACCAACTGTGTTCAACTATTCTGTAGCAGGTTTTCCTGATGTTCCACCAGATTTTTCCTTTCCCTGACTCTACGTCAACTTGGCAGCATGGGAATCTCTGTACACAACCTGGCAAGAGAGACATTCATGTAAAATCTTGATATTCAGAATAAATAAAATGCTTAAAATACCCTATTTAATGTGAAGTTTTCCCTGTGATGTCCCTCAACAGAATAATTGCTAACATTTACAATGCAGCTTTAAATAGATTCAACTTGAATAGATTCAATTAAAAATAACTTGTCAATGATTCTAACTTAAAATGTATTCTTGTCTTCTGTACTTCCTTGATTTCTTGTCAATCTCTTCCACGATGTTTAGGCCACTTTTTTTTTTCTTCCATTATTGCAGTCCTCATACTGTGCTGATACATGGTGAACTCTGAATGAATGAATATTAAACTAAATCTGAGGACAAAATGCTTTTCAGGACCTTCTTTGCTGACAAACTAATTTTCCTTGATGTGGATCTCATCTACAATTTCTGCTACTTCCACTCTACTAAAAAAAAAAAAAAAAAAAAAAAAAAAAAAAAAAAAAAAAAAAAAAAACTGTGCCAAGCACCATTCTAGATAATATTAAGAGAATTGGTAGAAGTTTCTAAAATTATGTTAAAAGGAAATAGATCTTCATTAGAATATTCAGGTAAAACTGTTTCAAGTACTCTATGTTAAAAGCAACTTGGGACATGTGGGTGGCTCAGCCGGTTAAATGTCTGACTTTGGCTCAGGTCATGATTTCACGGTAGGTGGGTTCGAGCCCCGTGTCAGGCTCTGTGCTGACATCTCAGAGCCTGGAGCCTGCTTTGGATTCTGTGTCTCCCTCTCTGTCTACCCCTCCCCCACTTGCATTCTCTCTCACTTTCAAAAAAATAAACATTAAAAAAATGTTAAAAAAATAAAAACAACTCTGTCTTTGTAATCATAGATATAAAACATGCTGCTTTGGTAAGTTGAGGAACATTTAATTTAAAATTTTTTAACCATTTATTATCTTTTGTATACTTAGCTGTGTATATAATTTCTTCTCCTCAGGGCATTTATTTTTGGTTTTGATTAGGCAGATAAATATAGAAATAAATGACTGTAACTGGATAAAGCAACTGAAACCACAGATGTAAAGGGGTTATTTGGTAGCATGGAAGAAGTCTACCTAACCTGGCTTGTTTGCTCAGGAGAGGTTGGAACTTTGTGGAAGGAAGAGCTGGAGCCTGAATTGAGTCAAAGTATTAGCCAAAAAGACTATGGGTGGAATGCCCTGCCAAGGAAGCAAAATGTGTTCTGCATAGGAATTATAAGCAGTTCAGAGTGGTGATGAAAGCACAGTGTATACAAGAGGCATAGGTGAGAAATGAGGTTAGAGAAATTGGTCAGATTATGGAAAGCATTTTCTACCACATGAAGGAGTTTGGTGTATATCCTAGAGATGATGAGGAGTATGTGGAAGGTTGCAAGCAGAAAATGATATAGGCAGATGCAATTTAAATAGATGTCAACAGTTGAATGGAGGATAATCTGGAAGAGAAGAAAAAGGAGAGCGAAGGTGTAGAAGGACTCAGAGCCAGAACACCATTTAGGATTCTGGTATAGTAGCCTTAACAAGAGGGGCAGGTTATGGCAACTTCTAGTTTCTAGAGCAATAACGGATTGAAGACATGTTTGGCAGGTGAAGTCAGATGGATTTACAGACTTACTGGATATGTGATGTTAGAGAAAGGGAGGACTCCCAGAACAACTGGGTGAAGGTCAGCAATGAAATGAAGAACAAAAGTGTGGGAGCTACTTGGCAGAGTTTGAGTTTGAGATGCTGGTGGGACTTCCAAATACCAATATCCTGCAGATATCTGGAGGTCTGAATCTGCAGCTCAGGGGGTAAGTCTGGGCTAGGAAAGAACAGTTTTGAGGTCACACAAAAAATATATTTTAGGATAAGGAGAGAAAAAAGGGCCAAGTCTGGAACATCTTAGAACAGCTAATATTAAAGAACAGAATGCAATGGTATGCTGGAGCCAGTTCACCCAGGCTGTTGATAACTCATTGTTCAATTGTCAGGAATTTTTGTGAGCCTGTTGTTAAATGCAGCAATCCTCAAGCATTAAATTATGTGAACTTAAAACTATAGCTTACCTGTTTTATTTGTTTGTTTTTAATGTTTATTTTTGAGAGAGAGACACACACAGTGTGAGTGGGGGAGGGCAGGGAAGAGGGGAAGACACAGAATCCAAAGCAGGGTCGAGGCTCTGAGCTGTTAACACAGAGCCTGACATAGGGCTCAAACCCACAAACTGCGAGATCATGACCTTAGCCAGACACTTAATCGACTGAGCCACCCAGGCACCCTGAAATTATAACTTACTTTTGAAAGGATAAGAAACACTTAAAACATATCACTTTCTAATCATTTCAGTTTATCTGTGCTCTTGAGTATATGTGTATATTCTATTTGGATTATGGAAAATTTGGACTACTGTCGTCTCTTCCCAACTCCACATTTGGTGAAGTCACATCAGTAGTTTGAAATAAGCCATGGTGGGGATCTTTACACTACAAAAGTCATCAAATGCTATAAACCAGGGCTTGTTGGTTTTCTAGAGTAAACTTAATAAAGTAATGGAAGAACTGTTAGTAAAATATATAAAACAATGAGTATCATATTCATAGCCATGACACTATGAACAGCACAAAAAATTGAGGAAATATTCTTTTGTTATTCAAATTCTATTATCTGAGATTTGCAAACATCATTGATGAATGAGTGAAGTTCTGGCATATAGTTTCTTTGTCTCACTTTCACCTTACTGATTAACATAAATGAAAATACCAACCAACCTTCGGGTTAAAACTATACTTGTTCATCAATTGCAATCATTGATTATCTATAAATACCAAATTTTACTAAAATCTAACAAAAGCATTCTGTGAGAATCAATGAGCTATATGGAATGTACAATAGGAATATTGTTTATATTATTACTTGTAAATCATGTGCCACACATCCTTTATATCTATAAATTCATAATAAGCTGAGGTACATATTCATACTTTATTTTTCTTGGAGAACAGTGGTGAAACATTTACCTGTACCCCACTAGGATAGGTGGAATAAGAGAAAACCTTGAAGGAGAAGGAGAGAGAGTGGAAGTGGGAGAGATGTATAAGTAAATAAGTAAATAAGTAAGGCAGTAAATAAGTCAGGGAGTAATAAGGTTCTGAACAGAACCATGACCAAGAGAGACCCAGAAAGATAATGACTGAAATTTTAAAAATTAAATATAAAAAATTGAAGTTGATTTAAAAAAAAACACAATTACTTTGAAAAAGAGGAAGAACTGAAAAAAGAGGAACTACAATTCATTTCTCTCTTAAAAATTTTCCTTTCACAACCGTCATGCCCTGCTGGTGGGAATGTAAATTAGTGCAGCCACTGTGGAAAACAGTATGGAAGTTCTTCAAAAAGTTAGAAACAGAAACACTATATGATCCAATAATTTCACTATTGGGTACTTACCCGAAGAAAACAAAAACACAAATTTGAAAAGATACATGCACCCCTATGTTTATTGCAGCATTATTTAAAATAGCCACGTCCATTGATAGATAAATGGATAAAGAAGATATGGTATATATACATATCATGGGTTATTACCCAACCATAAAAAAAGAATGAGATCTTGCCATTTAGGACAATATGGATAGATCTAGAGAGTATTCTGCTAAGTGAAATAGTCAGAGAAAAACAAATACTATGATTTCATTTACATATAGAATCTAAAAAACAAATGAATAAACATACATACATAAAGCAGAAACACACCCGTAAATAGAGAACAAATTGATGGTTTCCAGGGGCAGGGAGTGGGGGGATGGGCAAAAGGCATGAAGAGGAGTGGAAGGTACAGGCTTCCACTTATGAAATGAATTAGTCACAAGGATGAAAGGTATAGCATAGGGAATACAGTCGATACTACATAGAAGAGCACTGTATGGTGACAGATGGTAGCCATACTTGTGGTGAGCATTAACATAATGTATACATTGGATGAATCACTATGTTGTACACCTGAAACTAACATAACATTGTGTGTCAACTATACTTCAATAAAAAAAAAAAATCACTGAAAAAAATGTTTTTCCTTCCAACTGGAGGGAAGGTAAAAAGGTGGGAGAGCACTTTTTAGATACTTGTTTCAGAGGTATGCAAGTTAGCCATTAAAAATAAATGCCCTGTTTTATAAAACAATATATTTAATTAAAAATACTGAGCCTCTCAAGTAATAACTCAGACAATCATAAAGTGTATGACTTGAAACAACAAAACTAGAATTCTCTTGAACTGTACTGTTTAGGCAATGTCTTATTATCGTTTCTTTTATGATTCTAAAATGAAATTAGTTCATTGATCCAAGTAATATGAGGTATATCTGGCACTTTAATTTCCAGCACTATAAAAATGTAGCAAGCTATGTTTTATTTTGTTTCTCAAAAGTCTCTGTGTTTTGCGATTGTGTGCATTTTATGTGTTCCTGTCCTTTCTCTCTGGAAACTTAAGCTCCAAGAAGGCTAAAACTTATCAGTTATGCCCTTCATTTCTGCTCACGGTACTTAACCATATGCTTCTACATGGTTTAATATATCATGTATAGTTGACTTAAAAGACATAATTCCGGTGGCGCAGTCGGTTAAGCGTCCGACTTCAGCCAGGTCACGATCTCGCGGTCCGTGAGTTCGAGCCCCGCGTCAGGCTCTGGGCTGATGGCTCAGAGCCTGGAGCCTGTTTCCGATTCTGTGTCTCCCTCTCTCTCTGCCCCTCCCCCGTTCATGCTCTGTCTCTCTCTGTCCCAAAAATAAATAAACGTTGAAAAAAAAAAAAGACATAATTCCCCTCCAAATGTAGTTCTAAAATAATCCAAGCATTAGTCATGATCTGAAAGATCGTATCTCTGCAAATTCTAGAATTTACAAAACTTGGATGGAAATTGGATTAGATTGGATGAAAAAAAAAGCCCAGAATGAATAGGAAATATACATGTGCCTTCATTTATCCAACATTAATTATAGTTAACATAACCTC